>NW_023654886.1:0-7500 GCF_015228065.2 Penaeus monodon
CAAAACCCCCACACCACACACACACACCAAAACATATATATGTATATATGTATATATATGAATACATATTATGAATATATATATATTTAATATATATATATATATAATTATATATATATATATATATATATATATGGGATGGGCTTCATGCTAAAGGTGATGGGAAACTATTTTGGGTAGCTTAGATAGTGTTAAGATAGTGCTTGCATGCCTTCTCACTTGCAGATGCCACGCTGGCTAGCTTAGTGCGAAAAGGAAGCAGCTCAGAGAGCCTCCTCATAGCCACCCATGGAAATTGGGTACCTTCCTGTCCTAGGCTAAAAAACGGGGTTTACCTTGCTGTCCTAGGCTTAAAATTGGGTACCTTGCTGTCCCAGGCTAAACAATGGGGGATCTTGGAGCAGCGGGAGGCCCCAGAGGTACGGACTCCCTACCCCTCAGCCATCCTGGGGTGATGGAAGATCAGGGAGGTGGGCCTTCCCTGTCCACCTCCCCCAAATAACTCCCCGGCAGCATCTTTAAAAAATGGATATGCTGGGGGGTGGGGTGCGTCCCTCCGACCCAGTATTCAGGTGGGCTGTGGGTCCTGTTGGGGGGCAAATGTTGGGGCACAGGATGGGAATGGGGCCCCGTGGGTAAACCCCAAAGGGGAATCCCACCGGTGAGAGTTAGCCCCATAGCTGACCAGCCCCCTTTATTTGGGGCAGCATTGACAGGGGTGGCAGGGGTGGTGTCCACCTGAACGACCACCCGAAGCTTAACCCTAGGCAAGCTCTCTGAGTAGCCCTTGGAACATGCTGTCCTTGTGGCAGGACAAGTGGATATCTCTGCTATAAAGGGAATTGGAGTGATTGGGAGTTGAGGTGACTGCCCTCTCGAGGGGAGAAGACCTGGTAGGGCAAATTCAGTAAGGTATGTACCCCACTACTAGTCGGGCTTTAGTGATGGTCATCATCTCCAGGGAGTAGCCATAGCCATCCCCCAGCCGACTTGGATAACACCAGTTGAAAGAGCGTATTATGGCACTGAGACTGAGGCTGCTTTGGGATTGTGTCTCTTATGACTGTGTACACTCCCACCAGTGTTTGGGAAACTCCATGTGAAAAAAGTATTCTACGCCAGTCTCTCATCTGTGGCAGACAATCGCCGCCAGCGACGTATTTTCATTTTACTGGCGACTTCAATGTGGTATCCGGCTGTAATCGAGCTGGCAGCAAGATGTCTGTCGGGCTCTATTACTCGGGAGCTAATCCCAGCAGCGAGAACAGCCTCCTTCTCCAGAACTTTGCTAGGTCACAGAGAATGAGGATTTCTGACTCATGGGATCAGCACTCCAACCTGCATTGCTGGACATGGTATAGTTTATACAAATACTGTGGCCAAGGAGATCGACCACATTCTTGTCTGCACTCGTTTGGAGGAACCTTCAGAAATGCAGGGTTTTACCGAGTGCCGAGTTCTGTGGCACTGACCAAAGGCTGGTAAAGGCTACCCTATAGGTCCAATTCAAAATCCTCGTCCCTCGAGTGGCCACTCTAGGGTGTTTTTACTTGGGGCAGACTGAGCAGGAGGAGTGTGCCCGTGGGTTTGCCATGGCAGTCTCTGTCGATTCACAGAACTTGAAAACCTGATGGACTCAGTTGATTTGTGGGAGACATGGAGACCATGAAGAGTGTCCCAGGTTTGGGTTGGGTTAACCTATATTCAATTACTCAGAAAAAAAAATCTTACAGAAGATAAAAAAATATTCTATCCCTTGGCTTACATTACTATTACAGTCTTAGTCTACTTCATTATGCACACACAAAACACACACACACACACACACACCACACACACACACATATATATATATATATATATACACACACACGTGTATATATATGTGTGTGCGTGCGTGCGTGCGTGCGTGTGTGTGTGTGTGTGGGGTGTGTGTATGTGTGTGCATAATGAAGTAGACTAAGACGTAACAGTAATGTAAGCCAAGGGATAGAATATTTTTTATTCTTCTGTAAGATTTTTTTTTCTGAGTAATTGAATATAGGTTATCCCAACCAACCTGGGTTTTTATGTCTAATTATATATAATATATATATATAATATATATATATATATATATATATATATATATATATTATTTTATAAAAACATAAAATATTTGTGGTGTGTATGGTGTGTGTGTGTTTTGTGTGTGTGTGTGGGGTGTGTGTGTGTGTGTTTGTGTGTGTGTGTGTGTGTGTGTGTGTGTGTGTGTGTGTGTTGTGTGTGGTTGTTGTGGTGTGTGTGTGTGTGTTGTGGTGTGGCATAATGAAGTAACTAAGACTGTAATAGTAATTTTAAGCCAAGGATAGAATTTTTTTTTATTCTTATGTAAGATTTTTTTTTCTGAGTAATTGAATAAAATTTTTTATCTTATTTACTTTCTTCTGAATATCATTTCCTAGATAAAGAGTTTTGTTGTTGTTGTTGTTGTGGATGGTAATAATCTGGAAAATACTCAAGTGAAGATAATGCAGTTTTTAACAGAAATACATAGCCATATGCCCTCACTTGACAATCAAATCTTTCTTGCGAAAAGAGAACACTCTCTACTCCACTCACACCCTTCCCCAACACAATTTAGTATTCTAACTTACCATTCCTCCCGCCCAAATCCCTTGCTTATACGGGAAGATGAAACCGAACTAAACAGCAGAAAACATTATTCACTCAATAGACCTTTCTCAAACAACACCCATTTTGGGTTAGTTTATCATTTGTATGTTTATGTTGCATTTTTTTTTTTTATTTTTCTTACGTCTATGGGTCTATTTTATTGTTACATTTCTATATGAAATTTTGTATCGATTATTGTCTAACCATTTTTTTCTGTGGTTCCTTATCGACAGTACTGATGATGGAGGTCATTTTCCCTTCAAACTTTTAAGAACATGAAATTCCTCACAAATGTGTTAGTCTACCTCTTCATACTTATGATACGCGCATGAGTGGCAAACCTATTAAGATATATATTATATATACATATACTATATAATTGTAGATAGATAGATACATATACATAAACACACACACACACACAACACACACACACACACACCACACACACAACACACACACATATATATATATATATATAATATATATATATATATAATATATATATTATATATAATAATATATAAATATATAATTACATATATATATATTTTATATATAATATATATATATATATATATGAGTGTCGTGTGTGTGTGTATAATAATACATAAATAAAAACCATACACACACAAATAATTTTTATAATTTTAATTATATTTTTTATATATATATATATTATATATATATATATATATAAAATATATATATATATATACAGACATATACATATATATATGTGGAAGTGTATACAAATATATATATTATATATATATATAATATATATAATATATATATATATATATATAGTTAACCCAACCAACCTGGGCTTATGTTCTGTCTCCCGTAGTTTTATGTGCATTTTTTTTACACATAGATGGCCCCACATGTCTCAGCCAGCAAGGAGTCTAACAGTAGGCCATAGTAAACCGATCTTGATTTTCCCCTTCCCTTGAATTGACGGAAAAATGTGTTTTTCTTTTTAATACAATTGATATCGATGTTATATCAATGTCGATTAATAAATTATTATTAAGACTTGGTAAATTTAAGGCGATGAAATAACGAAAAAATACCCTTTCCAAAAGTCAAGGAAAAAGGGTAAACAGGTGAGGAAGGAAGGACTAATAACTTTGTATTCATAAATTTGTATTTGGGCATGACATGTAATCTTGCCATACTTGCCAATTGAGTTAAATATATATAAATATATGAATACATAATATTTATGTATATATATGAAAATTTATATAATATATATATATATATATATATATATTTTATATATATATATATATATTTGTGTGTGTGTGTGTGTGTGTGTGTGTGTGTGTGTATACATATACATATCATCATCATCAAGGGGCTAACGCCGACGGGGGCGCATGGCCGCATCCACCCTTCGCTTCCAGCCACGAGGATCCCTCAAGGCGAGTCTCCAGGCAGGACCATGGCCCATCTGTAATTCCCTCGCGACAGGTCACGTCGAGCTGCCCAAGCATGATCTCCTGGGTCGCCCCACAGGTTTCCCTCCACCCAGAGTTGTCTAGCAGAGAGACAACCTGATGGACAGGGTCATCCACAGGGAAACGAGCTAGGTGACCATATAGCCTGAGTTGGCGATCCCAGATTATGCAAGTAACAGGTCCCATGCCAGTCTCACGGTGTAACCGCCGGTTGGACACGTGGTCCTGCCAACTGTACCCCATGATCCGGCGAAGGGACTTGTTATCAAAAAGCAACAAGGACTCCAAGAAACTACATAGCGTCCAGGTTTCGCTTCCATAGAGCAAAACTGGTAGTAATCAAAGGGGCCCTTTAAGACACGCAGCTTGGTCCTTCTACATAGGTAAATGACTCTCCAAACGCTCCTGTTGATCGAGTTCATGGCTCCTGTTGCAGACCCAAACCGTCTATTTACTTCTTGGGCTGACAGCCCAGAGATATGGACTACGCTACCAAGGTATGTAAACTCTCTCAAAGTATGTAAAACTCTTCGCCGCAAGCATGGGTCGACTGAACGGGTTCCTCTAACAGGCCCCCAAAGTCCTGAATCTTGGGCTTGGTCCAGGAGACTCTAGGCTTAAGGGCTTCGCCTCATTGTTAAATGCATCAAGAGCCGCCACCAGTGACTCCAAGGACTCAGATAGGATAGCAACATCGTCGGCAAAATCAAGGTCTGAGACCTTGATATTGCCTAGTGTGGGTCCACACTGAATTTGGCTAGTAGCTCTGCCCATTTTCAAGTCCATACAGGTGTTGAAAAAGTTGGTGCAAAGACACAACCTTACCTCACCCCTGAATTAACAGGGAAGAAGTTCGACGGGCCCCCACCACACTTTACAGCACTTTCAGTACCAGTATAAAAGGCTTGCTATCAGGCCAATAATCTGTGTTGGAATTCCCCCGAGTCTCAGGATCTCCATAGCGATTCCCGATGCACCGAGTCCAAACGCCTTCTTGAGGTCGATGTAGGTTGCAAGCAACCCACGACCAAACTCACGACGGGTTCTACAATTACTCGAAGCGCTAGTATAAAGGGGCTGTCGTGGACTTGCCAGGAGTAAATCCAGACTGCTCCGGTCTCTGATGCCTCAGTAGGGGTTGCGGAAACCGTTTCGGAAGAATGTGGGCAAGAACCTTGCCTTGTAAAGCTGAGAGTGTAAAGTCACGGTAGTTGCTACAATCCCAACGATCCCCTTTCCCCTTCCAGAGATGGATGACCACGCCCTCAGCAGGTCAGGGGGAATGGTAAACACACACACACACACACATATATATAATGTGGGGTGTATGTATGTATGCATATATATATATATATATATATATATTTTATATATGTGTGTGTGTGTGTGTGTGTGTGTGTTGTATGGGGTGTGTGTGTGGTGTGTGTGTGTAACGCATATATATACAAATATATATGCACACACACACACACACACACACACACACAACACACACACACACACACACACACACACACACACACACACACACAAACACACACACACACACACACACACATAATAATGTATATTATATATAATATACATATATATATATATATATACATACCTATACATATATACACACACACAGTACACCCAGACACACACATACAGACACATACACACACAACATGTGTATGTATATATATATATATATATAAATATATATATATATATTTTTATAATATATATATATATATATATATATATGTGTGTGTGTGTGTGTGTGTGTGTGTGTGTGTGTGTGTGTGTGTGTGTGTCTATGCATATATATATATGCGTTATAAACGCGCGCACACACACACACACATACTGAACGTGGCAATAACTTAATACACTCACCTACAGGTGATGCTGGTGAACTGGGTGAAGTGATGGAGGTTGGCGCTGTAATTTCTCTCGAGTAAGATGGAAGGCATGATTCTAAAGTTGATATAGAAAAAAAAAAACACACTGACTATATGAACATCGTAGAGATAATGTAACACTCCAATATGTAAAGATACCATATTCAATCACGAAACTTATGAGGAGTAACATTTACTTCATAGGCTGTTTGTGAACAGTTTCGCAAGTGGTGCCGCTGGTACCATCAGGGCAACTGCAATCACAGATTGTGTCAAGATAACCGTAATTCTTACAGGGATCACTACTCAGTGAACATTGAGTTAGCACCTTGCTTGAACACTGGTACATAGTGTTAGCTAAGAGTTTATCCATGTGCGAAATTCGTGTCCTCTGACCCAGTGCGCCTTGGTATAACGGGTCCAACGTGGCTATTGTTATTTCACGTTACTGGTGAACGCCTGAGGAGAAAATTTGAGAAAGTCAGACTCCTAAACAATGAAAGAAAAAAAAAAAACATCCTTATTACTACGTTATTGTTATAATAATATTACCGCTATTGTATTGTATTGTTGTCATCATCGTTCTCACAGCCATTGTTTTATTGGTATTTTTATTATCATTATTTTGATTATTACTACTGTTGTTAATATACGTCAGAATCATTATGTTATTATTATCATTATTATTATCATTATTATCATTATCATTATTACTATTATTATTGTTGTTGTTGTTGTTATTATTATTATTGGTCTTACTACTACTACTACTGCTGCTGCTATTATTATATTACATTATTATTATTATTATTATTATTATCATCATTATTTTTATTATCATTATTACTATCATCAATATTATAACTATTAGTAGTAGTATTACGAAAACAAGTATTATCATAATAATAATAATTATTATTGCTGTTATGTCGTGTTGTCGTTATTCCTACTGATGTTGTTTTAATCATCATAATGATATTATTATTATTACATCATCATCATCATCATCATCATCATCATCATCATCCTCATCCCTCATCATCATCATCATCACATCAATTTAAAGATAATAAAAGTGATTATAATAATAACAACAATAAATATGGATAATAAAAATAATAACAATAAAATAGATGATAACAATAAAAAATGTGTTCGCTGTTCTTCTCTTTGTGTTGGCATAACCTTCTTCCTTTTATTCACTCAGCATGCTCAGCCTATTTTTCCCTTAGGTCTTTTACCAGCTATTCTTCCTTAAGTCACCTTCAACATCCCATTCCCATTTAACTCAAGTTCAATCCATCTCATTTTAGTTTGAAAATCCTTTCCCTTCCTCAACTGTCTCTTTTACCCTACCACTGACAGCACCTCCTCGTTGGTCCTCTTCTTTGTCCAGCTCATTTTTCCATCCCTTTCCAAACCCACATTTCAAAAGCCTCTGTTCTCTGAATCATGTCCGTTTTCACAATCATTTTCTTCACACTCTGACT
>NW_023654886.1:12500-25000 GCF_015228065.2 Penaeus monodon
TTATTAAAAATTTATATATATTATAAAAATAAAAAAAAAAGAAAAAAAAAAAAAAGGAAAAAAAAAAAAGAAAAAAAAGAAAAATAAAAATAAAAAAAATAAATATATTTATAAAAATTGTAATATATATATTATATATATATATATATTTTTAATTATATAATTATTAAAATTTTTAAAAATTTTAATATTAAACAAAAACACACACACACAAAACCACACCCACACACCCCAAACACACACAATATAATTTTAAATATATATAATATATTATATTAAAATATATTTTGTGTGTGGTTGGGGTTGTGTGTGTGTGGTGTGTGGGGGTGTGTGTGTGGTGGGGGGGGGGTTGTGTGTTGTTGTTATATGAAATATATTAAATATATATATATATAAAAAAAATATATATATATATTTTATATATATATTTTTTTAATAAAAAAGAGAAAAAAAAAAAAAAAGGAAAAAAAAAAAAAAAAAAGAAAAAAATATATATTTTTTATAAATATATATAATTAAATTTTAAAATTTATAATTTATTATATATTTTTTTAAAATTTTAAATATTATATTTTTTTAAAAAAAATTTTTTTAAATATATAATTTTTAAATAATATATGTATAATAAATTATATTTCCCCCCACAAAAACCCACACCACACACCACAAAACAAAATATTTAATAATATAAAATATATAATATATATTTTTATATATGTAATATAATATAATTTTATATTTTAATATATATATATAATTCAAGAAAAACACACACAATAAATAAAAAAATAATGTAATTATATGTGTGTATTTCGTGTGTTTGGGGGTGTGGGTGTGGTTTGTGTGTGCGTGTGTTTTTGTGTAATAAATTTTAAATTATATATGTATATATATTTCAAATATATATAATTATATATAATTTTTACATATATATTAAATGTAAATATATATATAATATTTTAAATTTTTTAAATTTATTTTTATAATATACATATATTATATAATATATATATTATATAAAATTTTAATATATAAAATATATACATATTATAGATATATGAAAAACATATAGATTTACATATAGTGTGTATTGTATGTATGTATAAAATTTATATAAAATATATATATATAATATATATATATAAATAAATATAATAATATGTGTGTGTTTTGGGGGGGGTGTGTGTGTGTGTGTGTGTGTGTGTGTGTGGGGTGGGGGTGTGGTGTTTGTGTTGTGTGTGTGTGTGGGTTTGGTGTGTGTGTGGTGTGTGTTGTTCCCAAAACATACACAAACACACACACACACACAATACACCCCCCCAAAAACCACAACCCAAAACCCACAACCCCACACACACCACCACACCCCACCTTTTCCCCCCCCCCCTCCCCAAAAGGGGGGGAAGGGCCCCCCTTTTCGTCTTTAATGGTCTTCAAAAGTTTTTGTTTCTGCCTCTCTTTTTTTTTTTTGGGGTTAGTTTTGTTCCCCTCTTCTTTCCCCCGCATTTCTGTCCAAATTTTCACTTTCCCTTTTCGTTTTCTTCCCAAAAAAAACGCTTTTCGGATTTTCTTGAAAAAACCCCTTTTTTCTCCTCCCCTTTTCCTTTTTGCTTTTTCCCTTTCTCCTCACTTGAAAACCATTTTTCCCTTTCAATTTTTATACCAAAAGTCGCATCGTTCGTGAAGGGGGAAAAAAATAATTGTTCATTTTTTTTCAAAAATAGTTGTTCATTTTTTCCCGTTTTTAAACCTTTTTCCCCCCCTTTTTTTGTTTCTTTTTTTATTTTGTCCCTTTCCGTTTACCCAAAAATATAAAACTTCTTGAAAAAACCCCAATGGTCTTAAATTTAGAACTTTTTTTAAAACCAATATGCAAATTTTTTTTATTAAAAAAAAAATTAATTTTATATATATAATATAAAAATTTATTTTTTTTTTTTTTTAATGGTTTGTGTTTAAAAAAAAAAAAATATATTTTTTTTGGGTTTAATATAATATTTATAATAATAAAAAAATAAAAAAAATTTAAATTTTTTTTTTTGGGTTTTTTGTTTTTTTGATTTTTTTTTTTTTTTTGGGTTTTTTTTGGGTTTGGGTTTTGGGGGGGGTGGGGAATTTCTTGGGGGTTTAAAAAAAAATTAAAAAAAAAAGGAAATAAAAATTAAAAAAATTTTTTTAAAAATTTTTTTAAAATTTTTTTATTTTTTAAACCCCGGGGGGTTTTTTGGGGATTCCATCCCCCCCCCCCAGGAAAACGGGCCCTTACTCCCGGTAAAGGGGATCCAAAACTTTGGCCCGAAAATTCCCCCCCCAAACCCCTGGGTAAGGGCCTCAAAGGCCGGGGAGCCCCCCCCCCCCAAAAAGACCACCGGCAAAAAAAAATGGAAGGGGGGGAGGGGTATCCCCCCCCGAAATAACTGTTGGGGCCCGGGGGGCAAAGGGGGGGCGAAATTTTGAAATTTTTGTGGGTCCCCCCCTCAGGCCACCCACAAAGCGGGGTTTTCCCCGGGAACCCCACAGGCGGGCCCCCACAGCCGAAACCCCCCTTTTTGGGGGCCCAGGGCCCCAGGGTTGGAACCCCCAGAATGCCCCAAAAGGGTTAAACCCTCACAGGGGTATGCGCTTAAAAACCTCCGGCCTTGGGCGGATGGCGGTTGCCTCTCTATTGCGGGAATTTTAAGTGACGGGAGTTGGGTGGTTGCCCTTCGGAGGGGAGAAAACTGGTAGTGGGGAGATTTAGTGTGAGGGGTACCCTATACTGGCGGGCCACAAAAAATGGGGCACCCCCCTCCAGGGTTGCCATACCCTCTCCCCCCACCCCGGGTTATGAGGTATTTATGGCATTGAGGGGAAGCATGCCCTTTTTGGCTCCCATGTTCTTTGTGTATAACCCCCGCCGATGTAGTAAAATTATGTGAAAAAAGGCGTTCTAAAAGCCAAACTTCATCTGTGGCAGACAATTGCCCCCGGCGAGTTTTAAGTTCCGGGCGACTTTTAAAGCGGATCCGGGTGTGACCGAGCTGGCTATGAGTCTTCGGCCCCCAGGCCAGGGGTGTACCAGCAGCGAGAATAGCCCCCTTCTCCCGGGACTTTTTAGGGCCCCGAGAATGAGGTCTGGCTCCTGATACCAGCGTTCCAACTCATCACGGAATGGACACGATAAGGTACAGTCCCCGGGGATCGACCACATTCTTGTTAGCATGTGATGGAGGATCCTCCAGAATGCAGGGTTTACCGTAGTGTCGGTTCTGGGCACCGACCATAGGCGGGTTGTGGCTACCCTGGGGTCCACTTCAAAACTCCCCATCCCTCCAGTGGAACCTAAGGTGTTTTACCTGGACGATAAGGGAGGAGGTGGTGCCGTGATTTTAAAAGGCAGTCTCGACGATTACAGAACTCCAACCTGAGGGGCCCCAAAAATGTGGGAGCTCTTTAAGCACAAAAACCTTGGAAACATCCGTGAGTCCTGGCGTACGCCCCGGGGGAAGGAAATTCCATCTCCCCAAGACTAGAAGTCAATGAAGTGTGTCGAAGGCTCGGTGAATGATATCAAACTTTCTCGTCCCCTGGGCAAGGGCTGGACCTCGAGAAGGACAAGGAATGTTTTAAATCCCCCCCCCCCCCCCCCCCCCCCAACCCCCCCGGAAGCTCTAGAGTTTAAAAGGCATTCGTATGTTGGGTTTTTAAAACCAGGCTGGATTTTTAATTAAGGGCCCCCCCCCACAGATGGGTGCAACGATTTTAGGCCGTGCCCGGACCCCCCTCCAAAAAATCCATGGGGGGGGGAACCCAGGCTTTAAATTTGAATTTTTAAAGGTTGGGGTAACCATTGCTGGGGTGAAAGCCGATGTTTCAGTTGGGCCACCCCCACCCTAGGGGGGGACCCCCCAAAGGGGAAAGGGGAAAATGGGAGAGCCCAGGGGGATTAATTCCCCCGAATTTTAAACTTGGGTGAAACCTATGGCATGGGGGGGGAAAAAAGTCTGGGTTTCCCCTGGCAAATCCTGGAAAACCATCCCCTTTTAACCCTGTGAGGGGTGGGTCTTCCCTCTGAAAAGGGGAAAGGCCTCGGGACGTAGGGGGGGCCTTAAAAACCGGGGAAATTAAAAATTATTCAATACAAATTTTTGGCCAAATCTTAAACGGGGGGGGTCGCAACCCCTTTAATTTAGAGGGGAAGGCTGGTTTACCCCTTTTCAATCCTTAGGACGGTAAACAAGCCTCCAAAAATATGTGGAACCGTTAAAATTTGCCCTTTTTTGGGTGTTGCAACCTATTTGGGAAAGGGGCATTTGATCATTTGCATGGGGGAACCCCCTAGGGAGTTTCCCCGAAAACCAAGATTTGAACTTTGGGGGGTTTTTAAGGAAACCCTTTATACCTGTTCCCGAAGTTGAATTTAAAAGTTTTAAATCTTGGGGCGACTATTCCTGTTAACCCAAGAAAAAAGGGGAGGAGGTTTCCGGGCCAAATCCCCAAAAACCCCTTTGGGATGGAAGCAAAAACAAAGCGGTGCCAAACCTGAAATCCAGTTTGCTTATGGACGAAAAAGGTGTATCCTTCTGGAGTTTCCCCCGGGCCTTTTGAAAGCATTGCAATGGGGAAGGGCAGGCCAAGGGGCTCCCTTTAAACCAAAACCAGGGATTTTAGAATTCCCGGGGCCCCTGTTTGGGCCCCGTCGTCACCAAAGCCCTGCCCCCGGGCCTTTGGAAAACAAGGGGAGGGTTACAACCCAGGAGTCAACCTGGGCGTCAGGGGGCCCCAAGAATTAAGAGGGATGGCCAACAACAAACCAAAAAAACCCCAAAACATAAAAACCCCCAAAACACAACCCCCCAAACCAACCCACTTATAAAAATATTTAATTTTTATTTTATTTATTTTTTGTAATTAAATTATAAATTATATTAAAATTTTTTTATATATTAATATATTTTATATATAAAATATTATATATATAATAATATATAAAAATATTTTATATAAAAATTTTTATATTTTTAATAATAGTATTAAAATTTTTATATATTAATATATATATATATATATAATTATAGATAATAAAAAAAATAATAAATAATTTAGATTTTTATAAATATTAAAATAAAAATTAAAAATAGTAAAAAAATTAAAAATAAAATATATATTATATAATAATATATATAATTATATAAAATATATTATATATGTATAAAAATATACAAACCCAAAATTATGCACAAACCACACAAACACATACACAAAACGCACACCACACTCTCCAAAACACACTTTTGTCTTATAGTATAAATTTAAAAATATATATATTATATATATATATAAATATATATATTAAAAATTTAAAAAATGTAATTTTAAAAATACATTTCGTGTATGTATTATATATATATATAGTATATATATATATATAATATATATATATATATATTATATATATATATATATATGTTATTTACATAGCATTATAGTTATTATTATATATAAAAATATATAATATATTATATATATAATTATATTATGTGTGTGTGGGTGTGTGTTGGGTGTGTGTGTGTCTGTGTGTGTGTGTGTAAATTTTTAATAGAATGATAATTTATATGTTATTATAATAATAATATAAATAATATATAATATAGATATAATTATAATTATTATATAATATTGTGTGGTGGGTGTGTGTGTGGGGTGTGTGGTGTGTGTTGTGTGGTTGTGTGTGTGTGTGTGTGCGTGTGTATGTATAATATGCATATATATAAATATTATATATAAATATAATTAATATTTTAATATATATATAAAATAAAGATTATTGGGATGATTTTAATATGTTATATTTTAAAACTATATATATATAAATATATATATATATATATATATATTTTTGTGTGTGTTGTGTTTTTTTGTGTTTGTGTGGTAAAAGAAAAAAAGAAAAAAAAAAGAAAAGAAAAGAAAAAAAAAATTGTTCCCATTATAATTTCATTAAAAATATTAAAGGGTTACTTTATCTACTATCATCTATTATCTATCTATATATTTTATTTATTTTATAATTATTACATATATTATATAATTAATATATAATATATATATATATATAATTATTATATGTGTATAAATATATATTAATATATTTTATATATTCAATAATATTTTAAAAATCTATATATATATATAATATATAATAATATATATATATATTTTATTAAATATTTTTTTGGTGTGTGGTTTTAAAATAAAATATAAAAATATATAATATATCAAAATAAAATTTTATAATAATTTTTTTTTTTATGTCTATATATCTATATCCTAGTGTGTTATAATATAATATAAATAAAATTTTTAATTTAAAATATTTTAATATATAATTTTATATAAAATTTTTAAAGGTTGTATTAATGGAAATAAAGGGATATATAATATATATAAAAATATATAAAATATATAATAGAATAATTTTAGATAATTAATTATAAATATTAAAAATATATATATGCATATAATAACACACACACACCCCAAAAACACCACCCACACACAACCACACACACACACACAACACACACACCACACACACACCAACACACAATAAATAATTATTAATTATTATATAAAAATAATATCTTTTATAAGTAAAACATATATAATTTTATATATATTATTATTAATAATAATATAAATATAATTATAAAAAAACCCCCACAAAACCACACACACACACACCACACCACACACACACAACCAACACCCCCACAAAAACCCACCCCCACCACCAACACAAACCACACAACACACCCACACGCCCACAATATGTAAAAAATTATATATAATATATTTATATATTTTATATATATATATTTAAAAGTATATTTATATATATCTATACACGTTTATAAAATATTAAAATATATATATATATATTATTTTACAAATGAAATTACATAATAACACAAATTTATTTTAGAACATATATATAATAAAATTTTATATTATATATATTTTATTAATATATATATATATTAAAATTTACATGTATACACACACACACCCACAAACACCACACACCACCACACAATCCCCAACCACAAACCCCCTACACAACACAACCACACACACACCCACACACACACACACACACACAACACACACACACCCACACCACACAGCACACACAACACACAAACGCACCACACACCACACACACCCCAAAACACACCCACCACACACACCACACAAACAACACACATTAAAATATATATATAATATATATAATATTAAAAATTTTAATATTTAATAATTTAATATATTATAATTTATATTTACAATATAAAATGTACAATCTAAATATTATAAATAATATATTTAATTTTATATATTAATTTTAAAATTAAAAATATCTAATATATATTATATATAAAATTTTAAAATATATATATATATAATACCCTTCTTTTAATTTAATAAAATATTTATAAAATTATTTTTAATAATATATAATAATATATATTGTTGTGTGTTGGGGTATTTTAAATATATCCCCACAACCCCCATACACACACACATAATTTTGTGTTTTATATATATAATAATATATATATTAAAAATTTTATATATAAAAATATATATATATATATATTTGCATTTTATATATAAAGTTATTTAAGATGAAGTAGTAGATAGAAAGTTATGTATATGTGTGTGTGTGTTAATGGTGTGTGTGTGTATGTATATGTGTGTGTGTGTTGTGTGGTGTTGTGTGTGGGTGGTGTGGTGGTGTTTGTGTGGTGTGTGTGTGTGGTGGGTGTGTGTGTGTTGTAGTGTGTGTTGTGTGTTTTGTGTGTGTGGTGTTGGGGGTGTGTGTGTGTGTGTGTGTGGGTGGGGTGTGTGGGTTAACATGAAAATTTTCACACACACACAGAAACCCCACACACACAACACACACACACACACAGATATATTAATTTTATATATATATAAAATATATATATATAATATATATATAGAGAATGTATATATTATATATATATTATTATAATTTATTATATAGATAATATATATATAAAATATATAAAATAATATATATAAAATATATATATAATTAATAATAAAGATAATTAATATTATATATATATATTAATATATATATATAATAATATTTTTATAAATTTTCAGGTTTAAAACACACGCAAACACACACAACAAACCAAAAACATAAATTTAATATGAATTAAAATAAATATATATAATATATATTTTTTTATAATATGTATATATTTATATATATATATATTATATATATATATTTGTGTGTTGGTTGTGGTGTGTGTGGGTTTTGGGGTTTTGTGGGTTGTGTGTTGGGTGTGGGTGCGTTTGTGTGTGTGTGTGTGTGTGTTGTGTTTGTGTGTGTGTGATGTGTGTGTGTGTGTGTGTGTGTGTTGATTGTTGTTGTATTTTATATATATATATACTATATATATATATTATATATATAATATATATATATATATATATATGTATATTACTTTTAAAGGATTATATATATTAATAATATAATATATATATTTATAATGTGTGTTGGTGTGTGGTGGGGTGTGGGTTTTGTGTGTGTGTGTGGTTTGGTGTGTGGGTTGGGGGTTGGTGGTGTGTGTGTGTTATTATTATGCATATATATATTTTAATATAAATACAATATATTAATTATATTAAAATTATATATATAATTATAATATATATATTTTTAAAAATATAGATCTTTATTTCCATTTAAAACAACCCAATAAAATAATAAAAATATATATTTAAATATATAAATTAATAATATATATATTTTATATATATACACAAATAGAGATAAGATATATAGACATAAAAAAGAAAATTATATATATATATATTAATATATTATATATTTAATATATATAATATTACACACACACAAAAAAATATTTAATATAAATATATATATATATTATATATAATTAATATATATATGATTATTAAATATTATTAAATATATATATTTTATATAATATATATTAATATACAATATAATATATATATATATTATATATATTATATATATAAAATATATAATATATGTAATATATATATAAATATAAATAAATATATAGATAGATAATAGATAGATAGTAGATAAAGTAAGCATTTATATATATTTTTTATGAAATTATATATAGGAACTTTTTTTCTTTTTTTTTCTTTTCTTTTTTTTTTCTTTTTTCTTTTACACACACACAACCAAAAAAAAAACACAACACACAACACCCAAATATATATATATATATATATATATATATAATATATAATATTAATTAACATATTAAATACATCCCCAAAATTTATATTATATATATAATTTAAATATTAATATATATATATATAAAATTTATATATATGCATATTATACATACAACGCCACACACACACACACAACACACCAACCACACCCACACACACCACACACACCCCAACCCCCCAAAACATATATATATATAAAAATATTTTAATATATATTATATTAATATTATTTATATATATATTTTAATAACAATAAATTATATTCTATGTAAAATACCACACACACACAGACACACACAACCACACACAACCCACAACACATATATATAATTAAATATATATAAATATTTTATATTAATATATATAAAAATTATTATAATGCATATGTAAAAAAAATATATATATATATATTTTAAAATATATAATATATATTTAAAAATATATATATATACTATATATATATAAAAAATACATACACGAATTATCTTTTTTAAATTTCCCTTTATTAATTATAAAAATATATTTTATATATATATATATATATATTTTTTTAGTTTAACATATTAGAATAAGTGTGTTTTTGGGAGTGTGGTGGCGTTTTGTGTATGTGTTTTGTGGTGTTTTTGGGATAAATGTGTGTATTATATATAATATTAAATATATATATTATATAAAATTATTAATTTTATATAATTTTATATTAATTTAGTGTATTATGTAATAATCTAATCTATTTTAAAACTAATCTATCTATCTATTATCTATTATCTTTATATATATATATAATATATATATATATATATATATATATATAATATATAAAATATTTTTAAAAAAATTTTCATTAGTATATATATATGAAAATATGTTATTTTTAAATAATATATAATATATTTTATATAATACTTTTAATAATATTTTAAATATAAATTTTTATATATATATTTTTATGATATATATTATATTATAATATATTATATATAAAAAAATAATATATAATAATATATATAATATATATATATTAATACATACATATTATAATATAATTATATATATATATATATATATTATATATATTGGGGTGTTGTGGTGGTGGGGTGTGTGTGTGTTGTGGTGTGTGAGTGTGGGTGTGTTGTTTGTGTTGTGTGTAGTCCATGGCCCATCTTAACCCTGCGACGGGTCCGTCGAGCCCCAAGCCATGATTCCTGGGTTGCCCCCACAGGTCCCTCCCCCAGGGTTGTCCGCAGAAGGAAAACCTGAGGGGCGGGTCATTAATAGACGAGCTGGGGCCCCAAATTACCCTGAGTTGGCGATCCCGGTTAAAAATAAAATCCCATGCCAGTCTAAGGGGTATAACTGCCGGTTAACAGTGGTCCGCCAACTGTCCCCATGACCAGCGAAGGACTGTTAAAAAAGGCTAAGGCGAGACTCCAAGAAGCTAAACATCCGGGTTTCGCTTCCATAAGCAAACTGGCATATCAAAGGCTTTGAAAACACGCAGCTTTTTCGTTTTGCATGGACTACATCTCCAAAGGCTTGTTGGTCGAGTTCATGGTCCTGTTGACAGACCATCCGTTCTGATTCTTGGTTGAAGCCCAGGATATGGGTACGCTACCCAAGGGATGTAAAACTTCTGAACTTCAACGCCCCGCGCAAGCATGGATCGACTGAAGGGTTTTTCCCCTAACAGGCCCCGAAAGTTTTAAAACTTGGTCTTGGTCGAGGAGACCTCTAGGGCCTAGGGGGGTTTGCCTCATTGCTAAATGCATCAAGAGTGCCCCCCAGTGATCAATGGATAGCAAAACATCGTGGCAAAACAAGGGCGGAAACTTGATATTTCCCAGTGTTGCCTCCACACTGTTTGGGTATACTCTGCCCCTTTCCAGTCCATAAGGATTGAAAAGGGTTTGGCAAGGACACAGCCTTGCCCCACCTCTGAAATTTAAAAGGGAAGTTCGACAGACCCTCACCACACTTTAAGCACTTTCGGTCCAGTTTTAAAGGGGTTTTCTATTAGGCCAATAACGTTCGGGAAATTTCCCCCGAGTTTCAGGATCTCCCATAGCGATTCCCGAGCACTGAGTCAAATGCCTCCTTAGGTCCCCTGAGGGGGGGCAAGCAACCCCCAACCAAACTCACAACGGCGTTCCACAAAAACTTGAACGCTAGATACGGTTATCATGGACTTGCCAGGGGTAAAACCAGACTGTTTCCCGGGTTGTGCCCCATAGGTGGTTGCGGATCCTTTGGAAAATGTGGGCGAAAACCTTGCCCCGGGTTGAGTAAGTAATGCCCGGTAGTTGCTACAGTCCCGAGACCCCTTTCCCCTTCCAGAGGGGGTGACCACGCCCCTCAGAGGCAGGGGAAGGTACCAGACTGCCAATGGGAGTCAGGACTGTATCAGGCCCCCCTGCCATAGGTTCACCCCCCAGCCTTTAACAGTTCAGCAGGGAAATTCATATGCCTCGCTCTCCCCCTTTTCAGCTTTCCTTTTGGGTAGGGGGTTCCTTTCGATGGGGGGTCCGGGACAGGGACTGAGAATCGCTTCATCCGAGCTAACTGTTGGGGGGGTTTTCCTGGTACAAATGCCCCAAAATACCAGCCTATGTTCACAAACCCCAACATGATCTGAGATATCCGTCATCTGCGATCGGACTGCACATCTGTGAGGAGGGCTTAATTCAGTTTTCTCAGGCTTTTGGGAGGCAGGGCGAAGGATTTAAAGAAAGGGTTAAACCTCCTCAAAAGTTCCGGGGGTTGGGGGGGGGGGAGGATCCTTTTTTTTAAAAGGGGTCGTTTTTTGGGGGAGAGAAAGGTTTTAATCAAAAAACCGAAAGTTTTCCCCCTTTGTGTTTTTTTTAAAACCGGGGAAAGGAATTTTTCCCCCCCTCCAAAAGGGACTCACGGAGTAATTTTTTCCCTTGGGCTCCCAAATTTGGGTCCCCCAGGGTTTGGGAGGGGGAACTCCAAAAGGGCCATTGACCCGGGCCAAACCCCCCCAATCCCCCCCCCTTGGGCCCGGGGAGGGGGGGTTTTAAATGGCCCCCAGGGAGAAAAAGGGCCAAGGGGGGCCCCCAAAAGGGGGGAAAAACGGTAAACCCTGCATTCTGGGGGTTTCCCCATCACATGCTAACAAGAATGTGGTCGACCCCCCTTGGACTGTACCCCTTTCGTGTACCATTCCG
>NW_023654887.1:0-4430 GCF_015228065.2 Penaeus monodon
TGGTGGAAAACCCTAAAAAATAATACAATAAGGTAAGAATAAAAAAATAATGCTAAAAGATGAAAAAAATGATATGATAAGTTTTTTTATGGTACTGATGTGATAATTGGGATCATAATGATTTAATAAAAAATGATAAAACTAATGGGGTAAAAATGGTATTATAATAAAATGGTAGAGATGATAATAAAAATAATGATCTGATGAAACAATAAAAATAACAACAACAACAAAAATGATGATGACTACTAATAAAAGTAACAATGATATGAAATAATAAAAAATGAAATAATAAAATATAAAAATAATAAAAATAAAATAGTAATGATAAAAATATAAATGATAATAAATTTTCATTATTATCATTATTGTTATCATTATTATTTTATTATTGTTACTATTATTATTATTATTATTTTTACTATATATTTTTATTATTTCATCAGCATCATCATTTTTATAATTATTATGAAAATTTAAAATGATGGAGAAATTTTAGTAAAGTAAAATAAAAATTTTAACAATAATAATAAAAAAACAAAAAAAATAATAATAATAAAAAAAAAATATAATAATATAATAAAAATAAAAAATTAATTAATAAATAATAATAAATAAATAATAAATAATAATAAAAACAGAAAAATAATAATGATGGTATAAAGATAATAAAATAATAATAAAAACAACAACAAAAAAACAACAACAAAATAATAAAAAAGAAATAATAAATAAAATATGATAAGATAAAATAAAAATAATAATAAAAGTAAAATAATAAAAAAATAATAATAATAATAATAATAATAATAAAATAAAAATAACAATTTAAACAAATGATGATGATAATAAAAAAAATGTAATAATAAAAATAATGATAAAAACAAGAAACAAAAAAAGATAAAATAATAATAAAATAATAAAAATAATAATTTTTATTATTATTATTATTATTATTTTTTTATTATGAATTAAAAATGATAATAATAATAATAATAATAAAAATGATAATAATAAAAAAAAATAATTAATAATAAAAAATATAATAATAATAATAATAATAGTTAATAAAAAATTAATAATAAAAAAACAAAATGATAATAATAAAAATGATAATAATAATATAGTAATAATGATGATGAAGTAAAAATATATTTAATTAATGTTAAAGTAATAAAAATAATGAAAATAATAATAATAAAAATGGTAAAACTACTCTACTAATAAAATAATAATAATAATAATAACAATAATAAAAATAATAAAAAAAAAAATTAATAATAATAATAATTTTAAAAAATAATAATAAAATAATAAAAAATAATAATAAAAATAAAATAAGATGATGATAATAAATTAAAAATAATAATTAATATTTTTTATTTATTATTATTATTTTTATTTTTATTATTATTATTATTATTTTTATTATTATTATTGTTATTATCATTAAAAAAATAATAGTAATATTGATAGAAATGATAATAATGAACTACAATAGTAGAAATGATTATGATATCAATGTTGATTATGAAGTTTATAATTACAATGATATGGCTAATGATAATAGCTATCATAGTAATACAACCAATGATGATGATAATAATGATAATATATAATAATGAATGATAGTGAGAAGATAATGGTGTTATTAAAAATAAATTATGATAATGATATTAACAATAATGATAACAGTGATAATGATAATGATATAATAATGATAATGATAATGATAATTTAATAATAGTAATGGTGATGATGACGATAATGATAATATCAATAATAATAGAAAATTAAATAAAAGAAGAAGAACAACAACAATTATATGTGACAATTATGGTAATAGTGATAATGACAGTAAGAGAATGATGATAATGAAATGAAGAAAAGGATATAGAAGAAACATAAGAATCACCCTAACAATGAATTTATACCATTCCCACCTGGGGAAAATGTAAAATTTCACTACCCTTTCTTGAATTTTACCTTGTACAGTTTGTTTATATAATTAGGCAAACTTCCGAGAGGACATTATTGGTAATAAAAGTGACAGTGATAATGAGATGGGAAAAAAAGGATACAGAAAAAACAGGAATCACCATAATGTCAATCGACTTCATCTAAAAGTCTACGGTAAAAACCCAGATTTCACTATCTTTTCCCTGGACGATTATCACATATTTGATTTATTATTTTTTATTTAGAAAATGACAGCATGCTAATAACAATTAATAATAATAATAAAAATAATAATAATAATAATAAAAATAATAATAATAATAATAATAAAAATAATAACAATAATAATAATAATAATAATAATAATAATGATAATAATAATAACAATGATAATAATAATAACAATAATAATAATAATAGTAAAGATAATGGTAATGATAATAATGACAATAATAATAACAATGATAATGATAATAATAAAGATAATAATAATAATAATGATAATGATAATAATGATAATAATAATAGTAATAATAATAATAATAATAATTATTATTATTATTATTATTATTATTATTATTATTATTGTTGTTGTTGTTGTTGTTGTTATTATCATAAAAATAATAATAATAGTAATAGTGATAGAAATGATAATAATGATAATAATGAACTACAATAGTGGTAATGATTATGATATCAATGTTGATTATGAAGTTTATAATTACAGTGATATGGATAATGATAGCTATCATAATAGTACAACCAATGATGATGATAATAATGATAATATATAATAATGATAATGATAGTGAGAATGATAATAGTTATTAAAAATGATTATGATAATGATATTAACAATAATGATAACAATGATAATGATAATGACTAATAATAATGATAATGATAATGATAATAATAATAGTAATGGTGATGATGACGATAATGATAATATCAATAGTAATAGAAAATTAAATAAAAGAAGAAGAACAGCAACAATTATATGTGACAATTATGGTAATAGTGATAATGACAGTAAGAGGAATGATGATAATGAAATGAAGAAAAGGATATAGAAGAAACATAAGAAACACCCTAACAATGAATTTATACCATTCCCACCTGGGGAAAATGTAAATTTCACTACCCTTTCTTGAATTTTACCTTGTACAGTTTGTTTATATAATTAGGCATCTCCGAGAGGACATTATTGGTAATAAAAAAGTGACAGTGATAATGAGATGAAGAAAAGGATACAGAAAAAAAAACCAAGAATCACCATAATGTCAATCGACTTCATCTAAAAGTCTACGGTAAAAACCCAGATTTCACTATCTTTTCCCTGGACGATTATCATCTATATTTGATTTATATAATTTTGTATTTAGAAAATGGCAGCATGCTAATAACAATAAATAATAATAATAATAATAATAATAATATTAAGATAAGGTAATAAAGTTAAAATGATAATAGTAATAATAGCAATAAGAGTAAAATAATGGTAATGATAATAATGACAATAATAATAACAATGATAATGGGTAATAATAACAGTTATAATAATAATCATAATAACAACAACAACAACAACAACAATAATAATAATAATAATAATAATAAAAATAATATTCATAATTTCAGTACTAATAGCAATAAAATAATAATTAATGATAATAATAATAATATATATATAATAATAATAATAATAATAATAATAATAATAATAATAATAATAATAATGATAATATCAGTAGTGGTAAGAATATCAAAAAATGTGGGTAACAATAATAATAATTTTTTTTATAGTTTGACCGATTTAAAAATGATGATAATGAAAAAATAATAGGAATAATAATAATAATAATGATAATAATAATAATGATAATAATAATAATAATAATAATAATATAATAAAAATAATAATAATATTATTATTATTATTTATTATTATTAAATTTTCATAATCATTATCATCATCATATTAAATTTTTATTATATTATTATTATCATTATTATTATTATCATTATTAATTATTATTCCTATTATTTTTTCATTTACATCATTTTTATCGGTAAAATAAAAAAAAGCATTATTATTATTTTTATTTACATTGTTGATATTCTTACACTACTGATATTATCATTATTATTATTTTTATTATTATATTATTATTTTTATTATTATTATTATTATTTTTTATTATTATTTTTATTATTATTATTCATTGCTATTATTACTGAAATTTTTATTATTATTATCATTATCATTATTATTATTATTATTATTCATTTATTATTTATTATTATCTTTATTATTTTATTATCATCATATTATTATTATTATTTAATTTTTATTATTATTGTTGTTGTTTGTTGTGTTATTATGTATATTATAACTGTTATATTCATTATCATTGTTATTATTATTGTATATTTATCATTACCATTATTTTTACTCTTTTTGCTATTAA
>NW_023654888.1:0-4430 GCF_015228065.2 Penaeus monodon
GCATTATTTATTCCCACTCGGTTATTTGGGAAAGTCGGGGGGCCCCCATAGCACACGGCTACTGCTATATTAATTTCCCGATCTTTTTTTCGATTTGTCTAGTTGATTTTTTACCCCTTGTGGGGTTCTTAGCTGAAAAATTCCCGGGCCCCTCTCTAGCAGCATATACCTGCTCTTGTGGACTGTGGAACTGGCGGTGTTTAGAGGTTTTTACCTGTCCCTATTAAAATTTTTTCTCCACATGTCAGCCACAGGGTTTTGACTTTTGATCCTTCAGAAAATTGTTCCCCAGTTTTACTACAATCTGATTTTTTAATTCCCAAATTCCTTGTTGGTTTTAAAAGAAACTGCGAAGTTATCGTCGTCTTACTATTTTTTTATAACAATTTGCAAGCTCCGGACCCTTATTTTCCTTACCCCAAATAGGGATTTTCCACCCCCGGTCCCATAGGGGCTGGGGCCCTTTTTTTCTTCGAGATTTTTCGTGAAAAAACCCATGTGTTATAGTATCTGAAAATTTTGATTAAATCCTGAAAAAATTTTCAACAGTTGTTATTTCATGGTTTTAACCAGTCATAGACCCGTGCCTTGAAGTGATGCTCCAGGCCCGGTGGGATAATTATCTGAGCCTAGGTGATTTAGGGGGCTGTTCGCTGTCTAAGATATCTGTTCGATTGCAAAGGGGTCACTACTAACTCTCGTCCGTGAAGTCGCTTTGCCATAACAAAATTTTTCCCAAAATACGTATCTAACAACCCCCCTCGCAAATGATCTACTTCTGTGCCCTATACTGTCTTTATCTACTTTTTGAGAAAGCTTAAATTTCTTCCCCTTCTATTACGCTTGGGTTTCTCCAAGTGTGGATCCCTTGCATTGAAGTCCCCCATCATAACGTTCTTGGTTGTAAAAATTGGGAGAAAAAACTACCAAAATTTAGAGATCTATCAATCATTATACATGAAAATCCCCAAAGGGCAGTCTGTTTTTTAGATTTTAAATTGAACATCAGTGTTTTTCGATTTTTAAAAGTAATTTATGTGGCGTGTTCCTTCCTATTCAAAAATCCATCATGGCTGTTTCCAATGAAAATCCCCTTTAAGGGATTGATTTTTTCCTTAGCAGGGGCAGCAAAAGGTTCTTGCACGCATATACTCAATATTTTTTTGTGGATTAAAATTCTAGATCTTTTTACCTAGGCTACGCATATTCCATGTATGAATTTGATTGTGCTTTTTCCCCAATTTGAATATTGTTTTAAGTGGCAACCTTACTTCATGCTATTATATCCTTAAATTTTTAAGAATTATGATTCAATAAGAAACATATAACTTTAGATTTGGGATTTCATTACAGATGGTAGTCGGGACTGAAAATTATTTTTTAACCATTTAAAACTTTTGGCTTGCTTTGTTCCACTTCCCCCACAGTCCCTTTCCCGTTTTTTGTTAATGCCCTGAGGGGCGGTTGCGTCACGGACTTTGACGTCCCCAGGATCCATTTTGTTCGTGGGTGCTGTCGCGCTGACACGCCCATCGGTTATCAAAACTGGGTCACAGCGTTTTCCTCGCTCGTTCTTTTATCACTAAAGGTAGCACTAGTATCCCAATGACAGTCACTTTTTTTTTTTTTCCATATCCTGCTTCAGCGACGTTATTTCATTAATTAAATTATTGTTTTGGCTTTCGAGTTTTCATTTCCCCTTTTAAAATTCAAGCACTTTACGTCGCCCTTGGTCGCTGGGGGTGCCCTCACTTCTTCCATGGTTTTTTCGGGATTCCCCCGCCAGCCCTGCGGCGTCCCTGCCTGAGGGGGGGGACGGTTGCCTCGCTGTCGCCTTTGGGGGGGGGGGGGGCGTTGTCTTCATTCAAGGTATGTCGCTTTGCGGCCCGAATACCTCTGGAGGAAGGGATCATCTTGTCCACCTTTTCCCCAGCTGCGTAACCCTTTTTGCGTATTCGGGGGGCCTCTTCACCCCCCTCGCGGGGAGCCGGGGAAATCTCGCGCTGGTGACGTCACACAGGGGAGGCCGGCCTTCCCCGGCCGCGACTGGTCGCGGGTCGGGTTGGGAGGGCCCCTGGTCACTCGCGGCGGGCGGTACCACAGGGGGGGGAGGGGGGGGGCCCGGGAGGAGGGGGGGCACCCCCAGTGCCGGCATCACACCTGTCCCTCCCACACCTGAAGCTGATGGCCAAAAGACTGGGGCATCGCAGTACTCTTTCCTTCTGCAGCACTGCGATGGGACTCCCTTTCAATAGTTGGCCGCCACATGCTGCACGCGTGCTTGCCCTTCTACTTAGGGTACTGGCCCCTTCCCAGCAGTTAAGAGATCACAGGGTAACAATTTGTAAAGAATTATGTAATATAATAAATAAGTAATGCTATGTAATAATATAAAAAGTAGGAGTTTTAAATATAATGTTTATTGCTTGGTAAAAATAAGAAATAAAAAAAAAAAAAAAAAAAAAAAAAAAAAAAAATAAAAAAAAAAATTTTTTTTTTCCAAAAATGTCCCCCCCCCCCCAAAAAACCAAAAAAAAATTAAAAAAAATTTAAAAATTTAAAAACCGAAAAATTTTAAAAAAAACCCTTTTCAATGGGCAATTAAGGTTTTTATTATAGGAAGAAAAAAAAAAAGCATAAAAAAAGATAAAAAATAACAATGTTAAAAAGAAAAATTTTGTTTAAAAATTAAAGAATAAGGGGGGCAAAAAATAAAACAAAAAAGCCAACAAAAAAAATATAAATCAAAAAAAATAGGGCCCCCAAAAAAAAAAAAAACAAAAAACAAAAAAAAAAAAAAAAACCAAAAAAAAAAAAAAATAAAATAAAAATAATATAAAAAAAAAATAAAATAAAAAAAAAAATATTAAAAAAATAAAATAATAATAAAAATAAATAATAATATAATAATAAAAAAAAAAAAATAATAGGGATAATATTATTAATTTTTGAAAGATGATAAAGAAAATGAAATAAAATTTTAAAAATAACTGTGGAAAAACAAAAACCCTCATAGTAATGATTGATACTTTTCAAAGATTGGGTAATAAATAACTTAAGACACACTCAAAAACGGAGACTATGATTTTTATGAAACACCAGTTAGACAGAGCTTATAGAATGCAACAAAACGTATTATGTCACCCACCTTACAATTTTGTGTCCCCCTACATACTTCACCTGACTACTATGAACACAAACAAGGTATTGACTTCCTATACCCCTTTGGCCCCATTTACTCCTATGTTTTATCCATACCTTGTATGGCGAATGGATAGCCTTTTGGGGTTAAAGCGGGTGTCTTGCTTTATTCCCCCTTCCCTTTGGGTAAAGGGGGCGGGTTCACATTTTGCACATTTATTTTAATTTTTGTCCCGTATGTCTGGTTTTTTTGGTTTCCGGGGGGTGTCCTAAATATTTTGTTTTGTTTTTAAATGCTTTTTTTTTAAATTTTTTTTTGTTTTTTTGTTTTTTTTCCCTTTTCCCGCTTTTCTGTCTTTCTGTCCTTCCTGTTCGTTCATCTGTTTGTGTATCTATTCCTTTGCTCTCCTCCGGGAAAAGTTTTGCTCTATTTTTTTTTTTTTATACTGCCTTTGTGTTTTATATTTCTTACTTCTCTTCTTTTTCTCTCATCTCTCCCTGCTTCCATCTCCCCCTTTTTTTTTTCTCCTTCTCCCCTCTTTTTTTCTCCCTCTCCCCTCTCTTTTCCCCCTTTGCCCTTTTCCCCCCTTTTCCCTTTTTTCTCATTCCCGCTTCTCCTCTATTCTTCTCTCTTCATTTCTTTCTTTCTCCACCTTCATTTGTTTCTGGGCCCTCAACCCTGTACATTCATTTCCTCTTTGTACACCCTTAATTTTCCCGGGGAACTTTGTCCCCGCTAAAAAATTTTTTTTTTTTTGAAGTATTTTTTTTTGTTTGGGGTTCCTTTCCAAAGGGGGTTTTTTGCTCGTTTTCCTTTTTTTCTGGATCTTGGTTGCGGAGCCCTTGGTTTATGGCGGGTGGAATGCAACATTGCATATACATCTGCCCCCCAAGCCCAAACGCCCCCCCCCGATAAATAATGGCCCCAAAAACCCCCCCAAAAACCCCAAAACACAAAACCCCAAACAACCCCAATAAATTTAAAAAATTTAAAAAAATTTAAAAAATTTTCATTAAAAAATTTTTTTAAAAATAATTATTTATAATAATTTTTCTTTTATAAAAAAAATAATTTTTAAAACAAAAACCCCAACAAAACACACACCCCAAAAAAAAAAATATTAAAAAAAAAAAAAAAAAAAATTTAAAAAAAATTAAAAAATATATTAAAATTTTTATATTTAATATATTATATATTTTAAAACAAAAAAAAAAAAATATTTTATAATTTTAAAAAAAATTTAATATATAAATATTTTTTATATATATATATACAAAAAAAAAAAAAA
>NW_023654889.1:0-4429 GCF_015228065.2 Penaeus monodon
TATTTAAATACATTTATATTTTTTATTTTTTTTAAAAAAAAAAAATTATTTATTATTTAAATATATTTTTTTTGGGGGTTTTTTTTTTTGTTGTTTTTTTTTTTTTTAAAAAAAAAAAAAAAAAAAAAAAAAAAAAAAAAAAAAAGGAAAAAAGAAAAAGGTTTCCCCCGAATTAAAAGTTGGGAAAAATGCCTTAAAGTTGGGGGGGGAGAAGGGGCCGGGGGGATTCCACTCAATTTTATTTTCCCCTGACAACCCTTAAAAACCAAATTTTAAAATACAAAAAATAATTCATCCCACACCCCCGCGCGTGGGTTAAAAGGGCGCGTTACAGGGGGAAACCAGGCTGACAATTTAAAATCATTGGAAAACAAAAAAATAAAAAACATGTAAATTTAAAAACACTTAAAATCGGAACGGGAAGAAAGAAAAAAGGAGGGTAAATTCATACTGTCTGTAAAAAAGGGATAGATACAACTTAAAATATAGGAATAAGTGAGACCAATTGGAAAATAAGGGAATTTTCAAACTAAAGAAAACAAGACGTTTTTTTCTAAAAAGAAAGGAAAATTTTATAGTCACGATTTTTATTTTCTCACAAAAAAAAAACTGCAAATGCACTAATTGGGTACAGCCCAAAAAAAGATCGCATTTTAAAAGTCAGAAAAAAGCAAAACCCCCCAAATTTAGTTTTATACATGCTACCCCCAAAAAATTTTGCAAGTGATGAAAAAAATGGACTTTTTTTTAAAAACTCTCCCCCAAGATACTTAGACACACCCCTAACGGATGAAAAAATAACATGGGAGACCTCAACCCCAAAAGTAGGAAAAATTCTAAAAATTATACCTTTTAAATCGGCCTTGGAGTTAATAAAGAGGGTAAGATTTTATTGAATTCGTTCAAAAAATTTATTATCCAAATACTTGTTCCAACACCACCCAACCTTGACACGTGTTTCACCAGAAAAAGACACGCAACCAATTGACTACATTTGCTAAACCCAAAAAAGGGGGAAGATTGCATAAAAAATGAAAAAACAAGACCGGGTGCCGACTGCAATAGACCACCAACCTAATATCGATTTTAAATAAGACCCCCAAAAAGAGGAGGTACCACCACTCAAAGCATACAAAATTTTGATAACAATTACGAATGCAGTGTAAACAAATTTAAATTCAATCAATGTAAAAGATGATAAAACACCAAAATTTTTTGGGGAAAGAAGGGAAAAGAACTCCGCGGCCGCTTAAAGAAACATCCCCAAAAAAAAAAAGACAATTCCCCCCTGATTCTAAAAAAAAACACTAAGGAAATTGAAACAAAAGATCCCCTAAAAAAAAAAGTATCAATAATCCTTTTGAAAAAAGTATTTACAAAAAAAAAAAACAAAAATTAAAAATTTATTGCGAAAAGATAAGGAAAAAATTTAAAAACTTGCCGAAAATTTTAAAAATGTTCTTCAAAAGAAATAAAAAAATTACCAAGGAGTCGAAACATCACACGAAAATTTAAACCACTGGACACTATCAAAACTGAAGATGGGACTTGTTTTATGTGTGAAAAGAATCAAGATGATGGAATCAATTGTTCCAACTTATACAAAAAAAATAAAATCTAACAAAAACTTTAATTAGACTCAAGACACGGGGATGAACCACCCCCCGGGGACGAATTTAAAAAAGCCAAAAAAAAAAAAAGAATAAAAAGGCCCCGGAATAAGAAATCAGCAAACAAATTTAAAGAAGCGGGCGAAGTGTTTAATATTTTTCACAACTTTTGTAAAAAAATTGGAATAAAGAAAAGGGCCAGAAGATGGGTAAAATATTTTTCTCCCATACTAAAAAAAATGACCACCCAATGCAAAAATAATAGGAATTGCCCTTTTAAGCACGCCAAAATTTTGTTGAAAATTTTTTGAAAGAAAGAAATTGAAGTTAAGAGAGGAAATTCAGCGAACAAGCGGTTTTCGCCCGGAAAGGTACCAGAAACCCGATTTTAAATTTAAAATTGATCATGAGAAAAAAAGAACATCAAAAGCCTTTCCTTGTTTTTCCCATTAGTGAAAAATTTTTATACTGTTGATCACGATATCCTCTGGGGAAAAAAATGTAGATATGAAATTTCCAAAACCCTCATCCATTAAAAAAGCCTTGTATACCAACAAAAGAGCTTTTAAAAACCCCTTTTGGGTAACAATGGGTTTAAGTAAAAAAAAGGAGGCGACAGGGTTGCATTTGTCTCCCCCTCTTTAAATATATTTTGAAACAAATTTGGGGGCCTAGAGAAATTTTAAGGAACTGTGGATGTTGGAGGTACAAAAAAGTCAATTAGGGACCCCTATATGTTTTTGATTCCCCCAGTACACTGAAACTACAACAAAATACTAAAAAGTTAGAGAAGCAAGCGAAAAGGCTGGCTTGTTTTCTTAAGCCAAGAAAACTAAAAACATGAAAATTAAAAAAATACCGGCAATGAACAATGTGAACAGTTTTCAATCAAGGAAAATTGTGGAAAATGTGAAAAGGGTTTACTTATCTTGGAGCTTTTTTAACTAATACATAGGATTCACCCGGGGATATAAAGAAAATTACCTTGCCAAAAGGGGCCCCAATTGCTCTCAATAACACTGGAAAAGCCGAAGCATTCCTTTAGGACAAAATGAGGTTTTGAACTCATTGTTTTCCCAATTGCATATATGGTTCGAGTTTTTGGGGGTTTTAAGTAATAGACAAAAAAGATAATAGTTTTTAAAAGTGGTGTTTCAGAAAGTACTGGTATACGGACAAGAAAAGATGAAAGATAATGCGAGAAAAATAAATTTTTAAAGCCGATGTTGGACTCTTGAAAAAGAGGAATTTAAGTTTATTTTCTGTAATGAGAAGTAAAAGTTTGGGAAAAAATTTTCTGCAGGGATGTGATAGGGAAAAAGAGGAAGAGGCAAACCGAGACAAGATGAGCGACAAAATCAAAAAATATTTGCGGGGGGATGGGCAAACGGAAAAAAAGCGTAAATCGATTTGTGGCGAAGGATGTGGAGAGGTCCCCGGGTGCTCAAAAATGACATACCGTTATTATGATGTTTTTTTAAAACTATATATACAATTTACAAAAAATATTTATTTTGTATATATATTAATAAATAGAATATATAATTTAAAATTTATAATAATAAATATATTTTTAAAATAATTATAAAATAATAAATATATATTATATATATTATTATAATATGTGTGTGTGTTGTTGTGTGGTTGGGTGTGTGGTGTGGTGGTGTGTGGTGGGTGTGTGTGTGTGTGTACATTGTGGTTTTGTGTGGTAACATTGTGGTGGTGTTTTGTGGTGTAACATTGTGTGTAGTGTGTGTGGTGTGTTGGTTGTGTGTGTGTGTGGTGTGTTTGTTTTTCCTCTCTCCCCTCTCTCTCTCTCCCCTTCTCTCTCTCCCCTCTCTCTCTCTCTCTTCTCTCCTCTCTCTCTTCCTCTCTCTCTCTGTACTAGCCTCCGGGGGTAGTACAGTGTAACGGTCGCCCCTCACCAAAAGGGCGGCGTTTTTGCGGGGGGCGAGAAAATTGAAACCCTGCCTGGAGGTTTACTGCTTTGGGTGGGCCCCAGGCGGGCAAAGGGCTCGGGTTCGGAGTCACGCGCTGCAAGTGAGCAAAATCAAACGCAGTGTCACCCAAGAAAATCCTTGTTCAATGGATCCAAAAACCAAAAATTTAACTTTAAACTTTAAAAAAACTCTCTCTCTCTCTCTCTTCTCCTTTTCCCTTTTCTCTCTCTTCTCTCTCACTTTTTCTCTCTCTCACTTTTTCTCTCTCTCTCTCTCTCTCTCCCCCTCCTTCTCTCTCTCTCTCTCTCTCTCCCTCTCTCTCTCTCTTTCCTCTCTCTTTCTCTTTTTATATTAAAAAATAATATATATATAATAAAATAAATTTAAATATATATTTATTTGTGTTTTTTTTGGTTGTTTTTTTTTTTTTTTTTTTTTTTTTTTTTTTTTTTTATATATATATATAAAAATTAATATATATTTTTTTGTGTGGGGTGGTGTGTGTGGTGTGTGGTGTGTGGTGTGGTTGTGTGTGTGTGTGTGTCTTGTGTGTGGGGTGTGTGTGTGTTTTGTGTGTGTGTGTGTATGGGTACATATATATATATATATATATATTATATATATATATATATATTATATATTATAATATTTGTGTGTGTGTGTGTGTGTGTGGTGTGGGGTGGTGGTGTGTGGTGTGGTGTGGTGTGTGGTGTGTGTGTGTGTGGTGTGTGTGTGTGTGTGTGTTGTGTGTGTGTGTTGTTGGGGTTGGGTAAATGATAAAATATATATATATATATATTTATATATATATATATATAATATTATATATTTTTGTGTGTGGGGTGTGTGGGGTTGTGTGTGTTGGGTGTGTGTGGGGTG
>NW_023654890.1:0-4429 GCF_015228065.2 Penaeus monodon
ATTATTTATTATTTATTATCATTACTTTTTTTATATTATAATTATATTAATAATTATTATTATTATATTAATTATATTAATTATTATTATTTATTACTTAATTATTAGTATATTGCCAAAAATATATTATAACTGTATATAACAATAATAATATAATAAAGTATATTATAATAATACTAATTGTTATAATATTGTTAGTAATATTATTATTGTTATTATTATCATTATTATTATTTTTACTGTAGTATAATTGTAAAAATTATATATACAGTAATAATTACAGTAATAACGATATTAATTAAAATAATGATATAAATAATGATTATAAAGACGTTATTATTGTTATTATTATTGTTATTACTATTATTATTGTAGTTGTTATTAGTATAGATGTAAAAATATATATTATAACTGCAATAATTGCAATAATAATGATAATAATTGCAATAATGATGATAATATTGCAATAAGTGATATAATGATGATGATAATGATGATAATGATGTAATGATGATGATAACGTAATAATGATGATAATCATGATAATAATGATAGATAATAACAGGATTGTGTCCATATATAATAAAAAAAAGGTAAAAGAAAAAAATCCCAAAAGTCGAAAAAGCGGCAAAATCTAGCGAAATATAGCCTTTTGAGAGTAGACTCCAAAATGACGTTTTTTCCATTCATTTGATGATTCTGGCAATTATTAGGGTAATAATGATAATAATTACCAGAATTCTATTAATCATGACAATAGTGATGATAAAGTGAGAATAAAGAGAATTTGGATAACATTTGATGATTTATGACTATTATTACTATTATCATTATTATTAATTAATTATATTAATATTCTAATAATTATTTTATTAAAATAATATAATATAATAGTATATTAATTATTATTTTATATTTTATTAAATTATTATTATTATATAATAATAAATTATTAATGGATTAATTGTAATAATAATTATTAATAATATAATTAGTATAATATTATAATAATGATAAAAATATTAAAGATAATTAATATATATATTTATAATATTGTAATAATATTATAAAAGTAAATAAATTCTATCAATAACAATAATAATATCAAATATAAAAGAAAATAATTGAACAATTAATGATATATCATATAATGAATTGATGATAATGAAATAAAATAATTAGATATATATAATAGATATAAATATATGATAAATATTATATTAAAGTAAATAATAAAATTCAAATTAATTATTTATAATTATGAATATTACTTTTATTATTTATCTAATATTATTTTTTATTATATTAATTATTTTTTATTATTATAATTATTTTATAATATTATAATTACTATATTATTAATAATATTATAATTAAATAAAGAAATTTTGGTAATATTGATATTATATATTTATATATTATTATTATTTAATTAATTTAATTATATAATTAAATATAATAACATAATAATTACAGTAATTGAAAATTATGAAATAAATATTAATATGATATAAAAAGATTATTATATAATTAAATTGATAATTATTATAAATAGATTATAATTAACAAGATATTTCGCAATAATTAATAATATAATATAAATATCAAATAACTATAATAATATAATTGATAATATGATATAAATAAAATATTTGATATATATAATAATATATAATATAATAATTATATATAAATGAATTTACATAATTATATATAATTAAATAAAATTCTAATTTATTATTATATTAGCTAATTATACTTTTATTATTAAATTGATTTTTTATTATATTTATTATATTATTATAATTTTTAATTATATTATTACTAATTTATTTTTACATATATATTTAATAATAATTAAAATAATTTGATAAATTATATTATAATATTTTTTGTATATATTATTTTTTATAATTATATATATTATTATTATTATTATTTTAATTTTATATATTAAAATTATTATTATTAATATTTATAATATTAATAAGATTTATTATTATATATTGTAAATATTATTATAACTTATATAAAAATAAATAATAATATAATAGTATATAATATTAAATAATTGTATAATATTTAATATATAATATGAATATTAATAATATATGTATAATAAATTAAAAATATTAATATATATAATAAAAGTTATATTAATAAAATAATGATAAAATAATAATAAAATAATTAAATTCTTTCTTATGATAATAATAGTTATTATTATAGTGTAATGAATTTACAATATTAATATAATAATATTAATAGAATATTATTGAATAATGATATTAAATGAATTATGATAATTTATATATATGATATTGTATATATTATTATATTAATATTATATTAACATTATTTATTTATATTATTATTAATTTTATTTTTTATTATTAAATTTTTATATTATTTTTATTATTTTTTTTAAATTTTTATTAGCCAAAAAAATTTTTATAATGTTATTAAAAATTTTAAATTTTTTATTTTATAATAAATAATTTTTTTAAAAAATTGTTTTTAAAATTTTTAAATTTTTATTATATATTTTTTAAATTTTTATGTATATAATTGAAAAATATTATTATAAAATAATTTTAATAATAACATTTAATTAAAAAAATGATAAAAAAAAATTTTATAAAAAATTATTTTTTAAATTTATTTATTACTTTTTATTTATTTTATAATAAATGTAAAAATATATTTAAGAAAATTTAATTAAATAAATTTAAAAATTATGAAATTTTAAATTGGGAATAATATTAAAGTATATAATTGGTAATAGAAATAATAAATTTAAAAATGAGTAAAAGATAAAATTGTTTTTAAAATGGGGTTTTTTTTTTTAATAAAAAAATTTTAAAAAAAAAAATAAATGAAAAAGGGGAAAATTAGGAAAAATGCCTTTTTAGATAATCCCAAAAGAGTTTTTTATTATTTATGATCTGGAAATTTTTTGGGGGAATAATATAATAAAACCCAAATTTTATTATCGAAATGTGAAAATAAAAAAGGGGAAAAAAAAAAAATTTGGGAAAAAAGAATTTTTTCAATTTCCCTTTTTAATTATTTAAACTTTTTTTCATTATTATTTAATTTTTTTATTAAAATTATATTAAAAATTATTAAATTAAATTTTTTTTAATTAAATTTTTTAATTTAAATTGTTTTTTTTAAAATTATTATACTTAATAATAAAATAAAAAAAAAATAAAAATTAATTATATATTCTAAATTTTAAAATATTTTATTTTATTATTATTTTATTTTTTTATTTTTTATTATTTTTATTATATAAATTTAAAAAAAAAATATAAAGAAAATTTAATAAAACGTATTTAATAAAAAATGATTAAAAAATATTTTAAAAAAAATTTTTTAAATTTTAATTTTTGTTATTTTTTTTTTTTTTTTTTTTTTTTTTTTTTTTTAAATTTTATTTTATTTAAGATTAAAAAAAATTTATAAAAAAATATTAATAATAAAATAAAATTAATATGTATTTTAATTCAAAAAGTATTTTTGTGTAAGTGAAAAGATAAATTTTTTTTAACGATAATTTAAAATAAATATATAAAAATATGATAAAAAAAAATTGGCCATATATAAAAAAAAAAGGTAAAAGAAAAAAATCCCAAAAACGAAAAAAAGGGAAAATTAGGAAATAACCCTTTGGAAAATAAAAAGTTTTTCAATTTTAAATTTTGGAAAAAATTTGGAAAATGTTAAAAAACCAAATTATTTTTTCCATTATTAAAAAGAAATAAAAAATTGGATAAATGATATTTTACCTTTTTTTATTATCATTATTATAATTATTTTAAAATTAAAATTTTATTATTTTATTTTATTATTTTTTATTTTTTATTATTATTATTATTATTATTATTATTATTTAATTTTTATATTATTAAAAATATTTATATTAAAAATCAAAAAAATAAAAAAATTTAATTATTTTAATTTTCCAATTTTTTAAAAATTTTTTATTTAAATATTATTTTATTTTATATTATTATTATTACTGTAAAATTTTAAAAAAAATTTTTTAAAATAAAATTGTTAAAGATTAAATTAAAAAATAATATATAAAAAGTTATAAAAACGTTTAAAATTTTTAAATTTTTTGAATATTTATTGGTTTTATTGTATAAATTAAAAAAATTTATTATATGAAATTTTTTAATAATGTAAAAATTAATAAAAAATGAAAAATTCAATAATGATAAGAATGAAAAATGAATATGATAATGATGATGATAAATAAAATGATGATAACGATAATAAAGAGATAAAAAACAGAAAATTTGTATAATAAAAAAAAGGTAAAAAAAAAAAAAAAAATCCCAAAAAAAACACAAAATCTGCGAAAATTAGCCTTTTTGGGTGATCCAAAAAGACGTTTTTCCATTCCTTTTTGATTCGGCAA
>NW_023654891.1:0-4429 GCF_015228065.2 Penaeus monodon
AATATAAAATATTTAATAATAATAAATAAATATTTAATAATATCAATTTCAAATCCCATTTCACTTTTAATCATTTTTAGATTATCAATTGTAATATTTCATTTACCTATTTCATTTAGTAAAATAAAAATTTGTATATTATCTATAAATAATTTCCAATTTAAACAATTAATTTTTATTTATCATTTTAATATTTATGATTTTATATCATTTTGAATTATTTATCATCTTATTATATTATATATATATCATCATATTACTTCATATATCATTTAAACTATTATTTATAAAATTTATCATTAACTTATATAATAATTTCAATAATTTTCAATATAATAATAAACAATATTATTTTTAATAATATTAAAATAATATTTTTAATAATATTTACCTTTCAATATATATAATTATATATAATAACATTATAATATACTACATAATAATAATAATATATTAAAAAAATAATATTATATAAATAATATATTTATAATAATTAATTTTATAATTACATAAAATTATTATTTACTTTACATAATTTTAATAATAAATCTGGTAATTTATAATTTATCTAATAATTCAAATACAATATAATGAAAAATTAATTTGGATATACTTCAAAGATATATTCGTAATTTTCCGATATTGTAATTTGGAATGTTTTTCTTAATACTTTTTTATATAATTGGACAATGCTTATTATCTTTTATATTTATATATATTTCGTATTTATCCATTTTCATCATTTGAATCATTATATTATCATTTAATTCATTTCATCATTTATAATTTATCATTATTGATTCATTATTATTATTATTTTTTAATATTATATATTCAACAATATTATATAATTATTAATAAATATAAATTTAATTATTATTTATTATCATATCTAATTATATTATTTATATATTATTAATTTAATCAATTATTTATATATACATATAAATAATAATAATTATTATAAATAATATATATAATATTATAAATAATAAATAATATTAATAATATTAATTATAAATTATTTTATTATTTTAATATAATATTTTATTATTAATAATTTGTAATAATATATTATTAATAATTAATAATCAAATGAAATACAAAATCATTGGATATAACTCTAAAGTATTTTGCTAATTTATCGCTTTTCCCTTTTTGATTTTTTTACTTTTTTTATATCTATTATGGAATTACTTATTAATCATATTATATATCTAATATTAATATTTATCTCATCATATATCATATTATCATTTACTCACATTATCATCATTATTAATTATTATTCATTTTGCAATTGTTTATCATTATTATTCAATTATTATAGTATAATTTTTTAATATCTATACACAAATAATCAATATTATAACAATAATAATAAATATACATTTTATAATTATTATTTTATCATTTATCTTAATTATATCTTATTATGAATTATGACTGTTATAATAATATTTTTAATATACTACCATACAAATATATAATATAAAATAAAATAATAATACTAATAACATTTATAACCCTCATTATTATATTATACTTATTATTTATTTTATTGTATTATTACAGATATAATAGATTTTTTTTGGCAAAATTTTCTAATAATTAAGAATAATATAATAATAATAATAAAATAAATAAAATAAATTTAAAAAAAATAATAATAATAAAAAAATAAAAAATAATAAATAATAATAATTTTATAATATTCAAATGTTTATCAAATTCTCTTTATTCTCACTTTTATCTTTATTGTTATTTTAATTTCAATTTGTAATTATTATCATTATTACCCTAATTGCCGAAATCACAAAAAAATCGAAAACGTCATTTTGGATATACTCTAAAGGCTATATTTTTGCTAGATTTTCCGCTTTTTCGACTTTTGGAATGTTTTTCTTATACCTTTTTTATATTATTATGGCACAATTCCTTTATTATCATCATCATTATCTGATTATCATCATTATTATCGTTTCATCATATCATCATTATCATCATTATCTCATCATTATCTCATTATTGCAATTATTATCATCATTTTGCAATTGTTATCATTATTATTGCAATTATGGATTATAGTTATTTTTTGCAATAATACTAATAACCACAACAATAATAATAGTAATAACAATAATAATAAAATAATAAATTTTAAATAATTATTTATAATTATCTTAATTAGTATCTTATTATGTAATTATTACTGTTATAATAATTATTTTTGCAATTATACTACCAGTACAAATAATAATAATGATAATAATAACAATAATAATACTAATAACAATATAATAACCACTAGCATTATTATTATTATACTTATACTTATTATTATTATTGTTATTATTACAGATATAATAGATTTTTTTGGCAATAATACTAATAATTAAGATAATAGTAATAATAATAATGATAATAATAATAATAATAATAATAATAATAATTTTAATAATATTCAAATGTTATCAAAATTCTCTTTATTCTCACTTTTATCATCATTATTGTTATGATTATTACAATTCTGGTAAATTATTATCATTATTACCCTAATAATTGCCGAAATCACCAAAGAAATCGAAAAAACGTCATTTTGGAGTATACTCTCAAAAGGCTATATTTCGCTAGATTTTGCCGCTTTTTCGACTTTTGGGAATGTTTTTTTTTATATCTTTTTTATATTATATATGGACACAATTCCTCTTATTATCATCATCGTTATCATGATTATCATCATTATTATCGTTATCATCATCATCATCATCATCATCAAACATCATCATTATCATCATTATTGCAATTATTATCATCATTATTGCAATTGTTTGTATTATTATTGCAATTATTGGAGTTATAATATATATTTTTGCAATAATACTAATAACCACAACAATAATAATAGTAATAACAATAATAATAACAATAATAACGATTTTATAATAATTATTTATATCATTATCTTAATTAGTATCGTTATTACTGTAATTATTACTGTTATAATAATTATTTTTGCAATTATACTACCAGTACATATATAATAATGATAATAATAACAATAATAATACTAATACAATATTATAACCACTAGCATTATTATTATTATACTTATACTTATTATTATTATTGTTATTATTACAGATATATAGATTTTTTGGCAATATACTTAATAATTAAGATAATATAATAAATATAATATAATAATAATAATAATAATAATTATAATAATAATAATAATAATAATAATAATAATTTTAATAATATTCAAATGTTATCAAATTCTCTTTATTCTCACTTTTATCATCATTATTGTTATGATTAATACAATTCTGGTAATTATTATCATTATTACCCTAATAATTGCCGAAATCACCAAAGAAATCGAAAAAACGTCATTTTGGAGTAAACTCTCAAAAGGCTATATTTCGCTAGATTTTGCCGCTTTTTCGACTTTTGGGAATGTTTTTCTTATACCTTTTTTATATTATATATGGACACAATTCCTCTATATCACATCTTATCATGATTATCATCATTTTATCGTTATCATCATCATTATCATATTTATCATTTCATCATCATTATTGCAATTTATCACTTTTGCAATTTTTCATTATTATTGAATTATTGAGTTTAGTATATTTTTTGCAAAATCTAACCACAACATAATAATAGTAATAAATATAAACATATAACATTTATAATAATTATTTCATTATCTATTTATCGTTATACTGTATTATTACTGTATAATATATTTGCATTACTACAGACAAATATAATAATGATATAAACATAAATTATACAATATTATACCCTACATTTTTTTTATACTTATCTTATTATATTATTGTATTATTACGATATAATATTTTGGCATTATCATAATTAAATAATATAATAATAATAATAATAATAATAATAATAATATATAATAATAAATATATAATAATATAATTTAATAATATTCAATTTCAAATTCTCTTTCTCACTTTTATATTTTGTTATGATTATACAAATCTGTATATTACATTATACCCTAATATTGCCGAATCACCAAATCGAAAAACTCATTTTGGGTATACTCCAAAAGGCTAATTTCGCTAGATTTTGCGCTTTTCGCTTTGGGAATTTTTTCTTATACTTTTTATTTATATATGGACCAAATCCTTTTATTATCATATATCATCATTATTAATCCATTTAATTATCGTATCATCCTCATTATTCATCATTTCTTTTATTAATCATTATTTATTAATTTTCTATCATTTTTTTTTTTTTTTTTTTTTATTCGAATTATTAAATCGTCATTATTTCAATTTTTGTTCATTATTATTGCCAATTTAATTTTTTTTGAAAAATTTTTAAAATGTAAAAAAATTTTTGGGCCCCAATAAACCTTTTAATACACAACAAAAATCAA
>NW_023654892.1:0-4429 GCF_015228065.2 Penaeus monodon
CCCCAAATTTTTTTTGAAAAAATTAAAAAGGGGGACCGGAGACACGTACTAACCGAAAACTTTGGTTGGTTTTTTTATATCAAAAGGGGCGTCGCGTTTCTTTTTTCGGCCGATTTTTTTCTCTGTGAGTAACCGATACCGAGGAGGGACGTCAGTAAGATGATTATTTTTTTTGGGGGTATTGGGATCAGAGGAGCGTTTCCCCGCCGTGATATTAGGGGTTTGTTTTTGGCCTCCTCAAGCTGATCCTTTTGACAACTGCCCCCCGCCCGCCGCTGCTTTGGGTGCCCCGTGGAGTGGGACCTTCCTCTCCTCCGCAGTCCCTTTTTCCTTCCTCCTCCTCCCCCTTGTTTGCTTTTGCCATTAATGGGAAAATTGCCGTGGCTGTTTCTTTTGTTTTTTTTCCTCCGAGGGCGGGGCGGGGGGAGGCAGGCCCGTGGGATGGCCCGGGTTCCGAGGGGGTTTTTCCCCCGAAAGAGCTTTTAAAAAACTTGCACTTTGTTTTCTAGCAGCATGAAATTGGGAGAGAATGAAAAGTAATGAGGAAATATATCATAGCATTTTAATTGCGCTTTACATTGAGCCCGTCAGCACCCCTGAAAAACAAATAAAAATTACCCAATCCCTTCCTAGTAATAGTTTAATGAAGTAAATTTACTTTGGCCCTTGGGAAAAGTCCAAGATTTGGAATTTCAAAAAGCATACTAGATTATAAAGTATATTTTAACTTTAAGAAATTTCAGAAAATATAAAATGGCTATACGACATTATATATACACATAGTTTGCCCAAAAATAAATAATGCACAGAAATAAATCTTAAAACTTTTATGGAAATTATATCTGAATCTACACTAGCTTTTACAGATCCAATTTTAATATATTGTGATTACTCCCCCCCAATCCTTTGCTCATTGTTATCGTGGTTTTCCTAGGAGATGGATAACTGAGGCCCAAGATAAAGGGATCGCCCTAAACCTTAGGCCTTTTGCCCTCACCTCAACAAATTTTTTTGCTTTGAACTTTTTTTTTTTTCCTCCTTTCCATTTTCTTCTCATCCTCCTTCGCTTTCCACTATCCTAATCGATAACTAATTTTTTTTACAATTTTTTTTGCCATACTTTATTGTAAAAGCCCATAATGACCCTTTGATGTCTGGCATGTTTGTTTTGACCATCAACAATTCTTGAAAAATTTCCCCCAAAAAACAAAACAAAATTTTCCTTACCTGAGGGCTTTCACCCCCCAAGCCCTCACCCAATTGTTTTATATTTGTTGTATACACCACTAATGACCTTAGATGTTGAAAAAATTTCAACAATTAATAAATATGGGGATTATTCAGACTAATGGGAAATATTTGCTGTACTCCTTTGCTCTGTGTAAAAACTGTATTTTTTTGGATTTATTTCCCGTACTTCTGTCCCCCCCTCCTAATAGAAGAACACTGTATCAGATAGGTGCTGAAAAACCCCCTGGCTAATAAAAGAACCCAGTTAAACCCAATGTTTACTATAAGGGAAAACTTGGACTGGTTTTCCCCCCCTTTTTTAAAAAAAGAAAAAAATGCCCCGGCCAAAAAAGTAAAAATCTAGCCTGCCCCAAAAAGGGGGGGTTTTTTTTTCCATATTTTACTGACCAAAAACGGAAAGCCAAAGCATGCCTAAATAGGGGGATTGGAAAAAAAATTTATTTGAAAATTCCCCTTTTAAATCCCTTACCCAAAGGGGAAAAAAAAAAAAAAAAAAAATTATAAATTTTAAACATACCCCCATAAAATTCTTTTAGAATGGGAAAAAAAAAAAAAAAAAAAAAAAAAAAAAAAAAAAAAAAAAAAAATTTTTTTTAACCCCCAACCGGGGGGCTTTTGGGTTTTCGGAAATCTCCCCCCCAGCGTTATAAAAAATCCCCTTTGGGGGGCTTTTTTTTTTGGCAAAACATGCAGAAAGTAGGGGGTGTGGGAATTTTTTTAAAATTTTTTGTGGCAAAATTCCCCGGGGTCCACTTTTTCTCCCCAGCAGTTTTTTCCCCCCCACTTTTTTAAACCCCACGGGGCCCCCTGGGGGGGTTTTTAAAAAAAACTGTAAAATTTAAAAACCCCATCCGAAGGGGTTTTTTAACCTAAAGTCACCCTTTTTTATATTAAAATTGAGGCTGTAGACCTTAAGTAATTGGAAAAGTCCCCCCCCCCCCAAAATTTGGGGCCCCCGGTAGGACTACCCCCCAAAAAAATATTTTTTTCTTTGGGTTTTTTTTTTTTTATTTTTGTTTAAAAAAAGTGGGGGCCAAAAAACAATTTTTTTTGATTTTGAAATTATGATTTAGATGTATGTTGTCATATACCCAGATAACATTAAAAGGTCTTTTTTATGGTAATTTAAAACCCGGGAAATTGGGAAATTGGGGGGGGGAATCCAGTATGAAAATGGGGGGTCCCAAAGAAAAAGCTGTCGTTTTTTTTTTTTTTTTTCAAACTTTTTGGGCCTGTGGGAATTGGGGGTTTAAAAAGGGAAAATCCCGAAGGGAACCCCCTTTTTCCTAACCCCCCACAAATAAAAAACCATGCCCCCCCGGATCCTCCTACCAAAAGGGGGGGCCCCCTTTTTTTAAAAATAGTGGAAGGGCCCCCCCCCCGGGCATTTTTTTCCCCATTGGGGGGGCAAGCTGCCCCGAAAATTTTTTCCTTTTTTCCCCCCGTGGGGGCCTAAAATCCCTGCAGGGGGCAAACCTTTTTAGACTAACTGGGTTTTAAAAAGCCTCCTGACCCCCCCCCTGGTGTTTGGTTTTTTAGCTTACCTTCTGATTCAAAAGTTTCCCTTTTTCCTTTAGAAAAAAAGTGCAATATTTTTGCAAAATTTTGTAATGGTTTAAAATCCCCCCTTTTTTAAAATCGTAAAAAAACTTTATAATAATTTTAAAATTTTTCCCCCCCCCCCCCCCCCGAAATGTAAAAAAAAAAATTTTTGGGTTACCATATTGACAAACCCCGCCCCTGAGAAACCTCCATTTTGGTTTTTCCGTCTGTGAACAGGTTTTCCGGTGGGGGGGAAATTAAAATTTTTTTGGAAATAGAACAACATTTTTTGCTTGCCATTATTACATTGGGACAATACAGTAAAAAGGGGAATGTTTAGATGCATATTTTTTAAGACCAAAAAGCTTAGTGATGAAAAAAGGTGTTGGCTTTTTTTGCTTGGTTTCCTTTTTTTTTTTCCTGGGGAAAAAAGCAAAAGGTGGGGAAACCCCAGTATTTTTTTACCCCCCAGATTGATAGAGATGAAACAAGGGTTGTTTTGACATGATTTTTAAAAAAAAAATTTTTTTCCAAAAGTACAAAAAAAAATCTATGAACCAAGAAAAAGCCTTTTTTCCCCTGAAAAGTAAAAATGTTTTGGGGCTTTTTCCCCCTTTTTATTACCAAATTTAAAAAAATTAGAGAATGGTTTTTAATTTTTGAGAAAGCCCAAATAAATTATATTAGCCCAAATCTAACCAAAAAAAAAAAAAAATTTAAATTTAATAAGGCCAAACCAAAAAAAAAAAATTTGTTTGTTTTATTTGGCTAGGTCAGGGTTTCCCCCTGACCCCCCTCCAACAGGAAAAACAGAAAAATTGGGTAAAAGGATTGCCCTTGGTTTCCCAAATAAACCTGGGGAAAACAGAAGAAGAAGATCCCAAAACAATACCCAAGGTCTGCATTTTCCAGGGAAGGTCCTATAGAAAAGCGATTGTTTTTTTTTAAAATTTCTAAAACTGTGCATTAAGGGAATGGTCTAAAGCTGCCCCTTTAAAAAATTTTGCAGCAGTGTTCCTTTTTTTAATATGCTAAAAAAGTGGAGTTTTTGGGGTTTTTTGATGCAGATTTGAAAGGGAAAAAATAAAAAAATTTTTGTGATAGCCCTTGAAATGTTCTTAGAAAAAAACTTACTTATGGTTAAGTTTTCCCTTTGTGGTTAGTGTTTTCCCTTAAGTGTCTTGGGATTTATAAAATTTTGCATGAGAACATCTAGGAAATTTAAGTTTTTTCCCAAGTGTATTGAAAAAAGCTTTTTCCCCCCAACCCAGGGAATGAAGATCTGAAATGTATATTTTAATTGCCCTCAATCTCCTTTATAAGGAAAAGGGTCCTGAAGTAGTACAGTACTTCAAAACATTTTGAATGATATTTTTTTAAAAATAAGGATGGGAAATTTGGGTTTTTTCTCTTTTCAAAAATTGTGTTAATGGTTTGTTTAAAAATTTTAAATATATTTTCTAATTGGCATAATATTTGTTGAATTTTTAAAAATGTAAGCATTAGTTGTAAAAAACCTTCTTTGTACCTTTTTTTTTTAAAAAAATTTTTTTTTTTTTTTTTTTTTTTTTTTTTTTTTTTTTTTTTTTCCTTTTGCTTTTCAAAAAACCTTGAAAAATTCATTTAAGGGTTTTTT
>NW_023654893.1:0-4427 GCF_015228065.2 Penaeus monodon
ACCAAAAACCCAAACACAACACACAAACCCAGAACTCCACACCCCCAAAATTCACACACACCCCAAAAACCCCAACCCCCACACCAATATCCCAACACACACAAACGAAAAAACACGCCCCCCCCCCCCCTACCTCCCTCCCCCCCCCCCCCCCCACAAAACAATGACCCCCAACACGACCCACTTGCACCAACCGACCCCCCCCCCCCCAAAAACCAATGACCCCCCACCCCAATTTGACACACCACCCCCCTCCCCTTCAACAACCATTTGTAGTTTTGAAGGGGCCCCCCTGTGTTTGCCTGACCCCCCGGACCCTTTTTTGGGGTATTTTTTTGGGGCCCGTTTTTATTGCTTTTTTTTTGTTTTTTATTTATTTTTCATCATTTTCTTGTTCCTTTTTTGGGGCATTCCTCTGTTTTTTTGGTGTTTTTTTTTTGGGGTTTCGTTTTTGTAATTGTTTTATTTTTTGTAAAAAATTTATTTTTCTGTTTTTTTCTGTCTTTTTTTCCTGTTTCTTCTTTTGTTTCTTCTGCTATCGTTTGGGTTTCTTTTTTTTTCGTTTCCCCTTCTTTCTTTTTTTCTGTCCCTCTCGTCTCCTCTCTCTCTCTCTCTCTCTCTCTCTCCCCCCTTCTCTCTCTCCTCTTCTCTCTTTCTCTATTACATTATCTATCTATCTCTTTCTCTTCCCTCTCTCTTTCACCCACTAATTTTTATTGGTTACTTTCTTGCCCCCCGATGAGTCCCATTTTCTATGTTTTTTGTTCTCATTTTTCTCGACTGGTCTCTATATTTTCCCTCTCTACACACAAGTGTAATATAAAAATAAATGTGGTATATCTAGGCACAAACGCCACAAAAAAAAAAATAAAAACAAACAAAAACGTACACAACCATGCACCAGAGGCACGCACACGAAAAAATAAATGTAAATACATACAACTAATAAAACCCCGATAGTAGTAAAAAGCCCCTAAACCCTTTTTTTTTTTTTTCTCCCCTCCCCCCCCCCCCCCCCCCCTTTTCTGAACCCACCCCCTTTCCCTCTCGACAACTTTTACTTTTTTCCAAGGCCATCAACTCTTGGGGGCCCCCCGTTTTACCTGGCACTCCCGCCCTCCCCCCTCTTCCCTCCCCCCCTCCCTTACTAAAACCCCCCCCCAACGCCAATCTAAGTCCCCCGTAATTTACTTATCGTTCTGCACTGGTCTGGGTATTGTATTCGCTTGGTTGATACAGGGCCGCGGGGCATACCACTTACAGGCATACACGCCACAGGGACGAATATTTAAATACAAATTTTTTCCCAATATTTAGACAAGGGAAACGTACATAATAATGCACTTACGGAATTACAAGTACCCAAAATATCGAAGCAGGATCCATATAACCCGACACAAATCGGGAACGCACCCAAAACCATCCCCGCAATGTCCAAAAAGGTCGTTCCCCGACGGGGTGGAACAAAGGTCGTTGAGGGCTCCTGCGTAAGATATTTTTGTTTTTATTTTTTTTTATTTTTCGTTTTTTTTTTGTGCACCTCTTTTTTCGTTCTATTAACATTAACGTTTGATCCGCAGGGGTTTTTAAAAAAAATTTAAATTTCCCGGAAATGAAAAGTAATGGTAATATATTTTTTATAGCTTTTTTTTTGTTTATTTTTTTTGTCTTTCTTTCTTTTTTTTTTTTCGTTGGTTTTTTGCTTTACATGGGTTGTTCCCCCTAACACTTTCACATCCGTTTTTGTTTGTTATATTAAATTTTCACATCTTATTCTCTATAAGATTTTCTGATCTCTTTCGTCATTTCTTTAAGAGATCAACTTTCCCGTCATTGCTTTTCGATTTTTCTCTTTTTCCAACCTAAATCACCCAGCTATTTCCTTCTCCCCTCCACTCCTTTTCCCTCTACTTTACCCTCTCTTTTTCCCTTTTTTACTTTCTTTCCCTTCCATTCACCCCCTATCCCCTTCCTTTTACTCTCTTTTTTTTATTTTTCCTCTCCTTTCCCCTTTCCTTTTCCCCTTCCCTTTTATTCCTTTTCCCCTCCTTTTCCTTCCTTTCCCCCCCTATTTTTTCCCCCCTTTTACTCTCTTTTTCCCCCTTTTCCCTTTTTTCCGTTCCTTCCATCTTCCTTTTTTCCTTCTTTTTCCCTTTTTTTTCTCGTCCCTTTTTCCTTTTTCCTTCCCTTTCCCCCCCCCTTTGCCCTCCCTTTTTCTCCTCCCCCCCCCCCTTTAGAGCCCATCGCCACTTAATGCTTTTGTTGGGGCCCTTAATTGGCTCTCCCGCCACGCTGCACGGGGGCTCAGGGCTCCCAGGGTTCCGGGCATGAGCAGCGTCCACTCTCCCCCCCCCCCGCCCCGCCGGGCGTGACCCTCTGCATAAAAGGGGGGGGGGGTGGGTTGGAGCTCCGACTTCCTAGATGCAACGTGGCTACATTCGCGGTTTTTAACGGGATGTTTAAAAACGTTTTCCAATTAAAATGAATGCAAAAGCAAAAGTCGAGTGCCCTATGCAATGCGTTGGCGAGGTGAGTGTTACGAGAGACCCCACTAACCCCCGTGTATCACCCCCAAAAAAAGAGGGGTTTCGTGAAGCCTCCGTGAAGCTTCGTGTCTTGCGGAACCACGTGCGTCGAGTGCACCGAAAATATCATTCTCAACCTTCCCTCCTCCTGTCCCCCCCCTGCCCCCTGCCCCTCGCCCTCCCCTTCCCCTGCCCTCCTCCGGAAGCCTTAACTCCTCTCTGCCCTTCCTCCGCCCCTTGCTAATCGCATGATCTAAGGGGCAGCGAAGGGGGAGAGGAGGGTCGCTTACCGAGGTGTCTTGGCCTCAGTCACAGCCTTTTGTGAGAGAACATGCGGCATCTCGGGCATGCTGTGCGCCTGACAGTTCTGCTACTGTTCATGTGATCCACATTTTTTTCGAGGAATAGCTACACATCCTACGTTCTCAAATTTCTCCTCTCCACTTCATACTTCTTCTCCCCCTCATTCTTCTCTTCCTCCCTCTCCTCCTCCTCCTCACCCCCTCCTCCTCCTCCCCCTCCTCCTCTCCTCCTCTCCTGCTCCTCCCCACTGCCACAATCGCCTCACCCTCCTCTCACGACCCCATTTCCATACAAGAGCAATTATTCCCAATTCTTAAAAACAAAGTAATAACAAACAAAAACGAAAACACAAAAAACGGTTAAATGGTTAAAAAGTAACCCGGATATCAGCTCCCTACCCTCGCCCAGCAGAGAAGTGTTGCAAGTAACGGCAACGCTAAAGCAAAAGTCATGCGTTCTAAAGCACTTAAGCGATATACTAACGGTTGTGTATCATGCAAGAGCTTATGGCAGTCATGCGAAATTCATCAGGCGAGTTCAGTTCCTTCGCTCTTGCTTGCGAAGGCAATATCTCTTGCTTAACAACCTTATTATCCGTGAACCTGACTGGGCACCTTGCACTGCACTTGCACGATTATTGAAAAAAAGGAAAGCCAGTGTTGCTTGTTTTTGACCCTCATCATGAAAAAATTAAAAATAAATAAGAAAGGGACTTGCTATTTTTTTCCCCTTTTTTTTCATTTGCCGTTGTTTATTTATGTTGCAAAACCCGTTTTTTAGAAAAAAGGAAATGTGTCAAAATGAGCTGAAAAGTAGAATAGGGACAAAAAAAATACACACGCACGCGCGAGTACACAAAAACACACACACCACCCAAAAACACCACATACAAATATAGGGGGATTATATATATAAATAATATAATTATAAAATATATATATATATATAACAAACATTACATTATTATTTTATATATATTAAAATATATTTTTATATATATTTATATATATATATATTAAATTTTAATTATAATATATATATATTATATATATATAAATATATATTATATATATATATAATATATATATATTATAAAAATTAAAATTATTATATTTTATATATATAATATATAAATATATATATATAAATTTTTATTTTATATAATAAAATATATTATATATTTATATATATATATTTAATTTATTGTTTTTATTTTTTATATTATATATAATTATATATATATTAATATATATATTTAAATAACATATATAATGTATGTTTTTGTGTGTGGTGTGTGTGGTGTGTGGTTTCTCGCGGTTTTCGTGTGTATTTTTTTGTCCCATTCTAATTTCAGCTCATTTACACATTTCCCTTTTCTTAAAAGGTTTTGCAACAAAATAAAAAACGGCGAAAGATTTAAAAGGGGGAAAAAAACAAGGGCCTTTTTATTTTTTTTTAAGTTTCATGATAGGTCATACAAGCCAACACATGGCGTTCCTGTTTTTAAAAATCATTGCAATGCAGTGCAAGGTGCCCCGTCAGGTTCACGGAAAAAATTTTAAAAAAAGGTTTTAAAAAAAGGCAAGGGGGAATTTAGTG
>NW_023654894.1:0-4427 GCF_015228065.2 Penaeus monodon
CCGGTCCCTAGGAGAGCCGGTATATATTATTATATAATATATATATATAATTATATATCTGAGCCGCGGTGACTGGTAGAGCATCGGACCAAGAATGTCAGACGGCAACCTGAGTTCGAGGGTTCGAGTCACCGGCCGGCGCGTTGTCCCTTGGGCAAAGAACTTCATCTCGATTGCCTGCCTAGCCGTGGGTGGGCAAGCCAGCCCAGTCAGTGCCGGTCCCAGAACCGGGTAAATAGAGATGGTGACTCAATAAAAACACCGGGCGGAAGGCAACGGCAAACTACCTCTCTAAATTGCCAAGAAAATCATGTAAATCCATGATCGCTAACGTCCTTGTAGGGCACTTGAAAAAAAAAAAAAAAAAAAAAAAAAAACATACATATATATACATATATATATATATATATATATATATATAATATATATATATATATATATATACATATCATATGATACGCACACACACACACACACACAGTCGGTGACTCGATCCTTCGAACTCACATTGTCGTCGTGACAGTGTTGAGTTCGATGCTCTAACCACTCGGCCAACGCGGCCGAATAGATACAACATTCAAATACTAGGAATAAGTGAGACCAATTGGAAAAGTAATGGAAGTTTCAAAACTAAAGAAAACAAGACAATTCATTTTTCTGGAAAAGAAGAAGGAAATTATAGTCACGGAGTTGCTATGATTCTCACGAAAAAAAACTGCAAATGCACTAATTGGCTACAGCCCAATCAATTATCGAATTTTAAAAGTCAGAATACAAGCAAAACCTCATAACATTAGTACTATACAATGCTACGCACCAAACAATATTGCAAGTGATGAAGAAATGGAAAATTTTTATAACTCTCTCCAAGATACTTTAGACACAATCCTTAACAGAGATGTAAAAGTGATCATGGGAGACCTCAACGCCAAAGTAGGAAAAAATGATCTAAAAAATGACACCTGTGGAAAATTCGGCCTTGGAGATATAAATGAAAGAGGTAAAGATTTTATTGAATTCTGTAGTACAAAATAATGCTGTTATAGCCAATACATTGTTCCAACACACCCAAGACACTTTCTACACGTGGTTTTCACCAGACAAAAGAACACTCACAAATGACTACAATTACTGTGCTGAACCAAAAATGGAAAAAGTTGCATAAAAAATGCCAAGAAAGACCTGTGCCGACGGCAACAGTGACCACCAACTACTAACTATAACTTTAAAATAAGACTCACAAAGGATGGAAGCGTTCCAACACCTCCTCTAAAGTAGACTACAAAACTCTTGATAACAATTATTAAAGATTACAGTGTTCAAACAAATTGAAAAATAATTCATGTGAAGAGTGATATAAAACACCAAAGATTTGTGGCAAGAAGGAAAATAACCTTGCTGAGCACTGCTAAGAAAACTAATCGCCAAAAAGAAAAAAGAAAATTCCCCCTGGATAATCTGAAAAACACACCAAGTGAAATTGAAAACAAGATGCCTAAAATCAAAGGGTATCAATAACCAGTTGAAAAAAGTAATTTACAAAAAACAAAATACAAAATTCCAAAAGATTATGAGACGAGATAAAGGAAAATTATTATTTAAATGACATGCCAGAGAATGAAAACTGTTCTATCAATAAGACAACTAAGGAAACTCTACCAAGGAGTACGAAAACATCACACGAAATTTAAACCTACAATGGACACTATTAAAACTTGAAGATGGACTTGTTTTATGTGATGAAGAAGTCAAAGATAGAGGGAATCAATATTGTTCCAACCATACAAAAAAGAATATAAAGATCTAACAAAAACATTAATTCAGAATCGATGACAGCGAAGATGAACCACCGCCACTGCTAGAACGAAGTTATAAAAGCCATATAAAAGAAGTAAAGAATAACAGAGCCAGGAAATAGATGAAATAACAGAAGAACTAATCAGAATGCTGGCGGAAAGGTGAATACTTCTACAAACTCCGTACAAAAATATAGGAATAAAAGAGATGGCCAGAAGGGACTGGGTAAAACAATCCATCTTTACACCATACCTAAAAGGTGATGCACCCCAATGCAACAATAATAGGACAATTGCATTAATAAGTCACAGCAGCAAAATTTTGTTGAAAATTATTGGCTGAAAGAATGAAGTTGAAGTTAAAAACAGGAAATTGCAGACGAACAAGAAGTGTTTTCGCCATGGAAAAGGTACCAGAAACCAGATTCTAAATCTAAAAATTGTCATAGAGAAAAACAGAGAAACAGACAAAAAGACCTATACCTGTGTTTCATCGATTACTTGAAAGCTTTTGATACTGTGATCACGATACCTCTGGAATACCATGAACGATATGAAATTTCCAAAACACAACACCCAAATAATTAAAAGCCATGTATGACCAAACACAAGCTGCTGTAAGAACCAATTATGGTTACAGGCATGGTTCGAAGTCAAACAAGGAAGTGCGGAACAGGGTTGCATTCTGTCTCCGCACCTCTTACAATATTCTAAAAAACAATTATGAGATGTGCTAGAGAATTTTGAAGGAACTGTAGATGTTGGAGGGGATACAAAAAATAATCAATCAGAGGTTACGCCGAGATATAGCTTTTTGATGCCAGCAGTATCACTGAACTACAACACTAGATAAAGTAGGAAGCAACGCGAAAAAGCTGGCTTGTTTCTAATGCCAAGGAAAACTAAGATCAGAAGAATTCACAGATAACCAGCAATGAACAATGATGAACAGTTACAATCAATGAATGATTGTGGAAAATGGTGAAAGAGTTCACTTATCTTGGAGCTGTTTTAAATTAATACATATGATCACCAGAGATAAAAAGAAGAATTGCCATGCCAAAAACCGCCAACAATTTGCTCTCAATAACATCTGAAAAGACCGAACATTCCCAGGGACGACTGAGGTTATTGAACTCATTATTTTCCCCCAAACTGCGCTATTTTTCGAGTGGGGGTGCGAAGATAACAAAAAAGGTCAATAGTTTTGAACTTTGGTGTTAAAAAAAACAGTCTACAATAAACGACAAAAACGAAAACGAATGATGAAGGCGAAAAAATAAATTGTGAAGCCGGCTGTTGACATCTTGAAAAAAAGGAAACTAAAGTTTTTTGGTCATTGAGAATAAATATTGAAAAAAACTTGCTGACGGGGTTTTGTGATAGGAAACGGGAAGAGGCAAACCGAAGACGGACTGAGCGAAACTCAAAGTTTTTTGCGGGGGACGAGGAGAAGGGAAAGAAAAGCGCAAGATCGAGTTTAGTGGCAAAGGGGGGGGTGAGGGGCCCCGGGTCTCAACAGATATACCGTTTTTGATATATTAGTTTTTCATAATATTTATATATATTTATATAATTATATATTTTATATTATATGTATTATACATAAATAATAAAATTTAAAAATAATAATTATTAAATTACAATAAATTATATAAAATTATACATAAAATATTGTATTATATAATATATTAATATTAATATTATATATATATAATATATATATATTTGAAAGTTTTAACAATATATAATAGTATATATACATTTATTATATATATAAAATTTATATTTAATATAATATATATTTTCTTTGGTGTGTGTGGTGTGGTGTGGGTGGGGTTTGTGTTGTTGTTGTGTGTGTGGTGTTGTGTGTTTGTGTGTGTGTGTGTGATGTTGAGGTAGAGTAGTTTAAAACTCAACATAAGAGAAGCGCCAATATTTACATTAGATGTAGATGGACATGGGGAAAAATTGACAAAATTAGTACAAAAATCCCCTTTATTTTATAGAAGTCGAAAAAATGCTGACCCGCCTTTAAAAAACCCGGCAGATTGGGTTTAAAAATAAATAAAAAAATAAAAATAATAAATAAAAATGCCGCTAGGGGTTTTAAATGGTTTTTACTCTTTTTCCCCCTTTCCCGACTGAAATTTTAAAATTTTAAAATTTTGAGGATTTGACCAAAAAAAAACACTGTTTGCCCGCATAAAATATCCGTACATTTTCTTTTTACATCAAGACTCATTCACCCAAAAAATGTCAATGTGGGAAAGGGGTTTTCACCCCAACGGCCAACTAAAATTTGCTGAGGAATCTAATACGGATTTTTTCAAAAAATAATACACACCCCCACTCTCTCTCTCTCTCTCCTCCTCTCTCTCTTCTCTCTCTCCTCTCTCTCTCTCCTCTGCACACGCACACGCAACGCACCGCACACGCACAGCCACACACACACACCAAAACCACCATACAACATACATCTGCTTTCTATCTCCCCTTTGTGAAATTTGTCGTATCAGTATGTTCCCCAAAATTTTACCCAAAAAAATACTTTTGTTTAAAAAAAAAACCCCGAAAAAAAAAACAGAATTAAAAAAAAATTTCATTTTTACAAAAGGGGAAAAATTGAAA
>NW_023654897.1:0-17500 GCF_015228065.2 Penaeus monodon
AAGTAGTGAAGCTGGGTTTTAACAAAAGTAAAAATGACTCGCTCCTGTACACATTGTACTAGGATGATAGCCTTTTACAGTGTGTGTGTGTTTTGGTGCGTTCGTGTGTGTGTGTGTGTGTGTGGTGTGTGGTTAATCATCGTCATCACTGGGGGCTAACCTTCCCTTCCAGCCACTGGGGTCCATCATGGCGAGCCTCCAGGCATACTCTCGGACCATTTCTAGTTCTTTGCGACGGGTTTCTGGTCGAGCTGCCCAAGCCATGACCTCCTAGGTATCAAGATGAGACTCCAAGGCACTAGACGGCGTTCAGGCTTCGCTTCCGTTAGAGCAAAACGGCATATCAACGCCCTGAAGACACATAGTTTGGTTCTTCGCATAAGAAACCAACATATCCAAATACTCTTGTGCCCGAGTTCATGGCTAATGCTGCCATACCAATCCACTCTACTGACTTCCTGGTCTGACAGCCCAGAGACATGGACTATGCTACCAAGGTATAAAAAAGCTCTTTTTGACTTCAACATTTCCCCGCAAGCATGTATCAACTGTCCAGGTTCTCCTAGCGGGCCTCCAATGTCCTGAATTTTGATCTTGGTCCAGGAGAACTAAAGGGCCCCAAGCGCTTTTGCCTCATTGCTAAATGAGAGCCACCACCATTGATTCCAGAGACAGATAGGTTGACAAGGTCGTCGGTAAAGTCAAGGTCGGGACCTTGTTATTGCCCAGTGTTGTTCCACAGCAACTTTGGATAGTAGCTCTGTGCATTATCCAGTCCATGCAAGTATAGGAAATTGTTGCTGAAAGAACACAGCCTTGCCTCCTCCTGAGATAATAGGAAAAAGCTCGAGGCCCCCCCCCCCACACACACACAAACACCATACAGCACTTTCAGTACCAGCATATAGGTATCCTACAATGACTTGAAGCACTATTGGGACTTGCAAGAAGTAAAACCAGACTGCTCTGGTCTCTGGTACCTTAGTAGGTGGTCACAGATCCATTTCTGAAGAATGTGGGCAAAAAGCAAAAAAACCTTGTTTAGTATATTAAGCAATGTGATGCAACAGTAATTGCTACAGTCCTACCGATCCCCTTTCACCTTCCAGAGAGGGGTGATCATGCCCTTCCACAGGGCCCAGATGGTGCCAAGTCTGTATGCAATCCCTGTGCCATAGAGTCATACACAGGGATTGTGACACACGTGCGGTCCAGAACTAAAAGCAAGAGGGTTTACAGCTAATAAAAATACAATACATCAATGCTTACAAGCCCCAGCATAATCTGAGAGATCTGTCCTCACTGAGCAGACTAGAATCATCGCGAGTAGGGTTGAAGTTCAGTTTTTTTCAGGGTTTATAGGGAGGATGGGAAAATATGCCCCTTTAAATGAGGAGTCGTACAAATGCTGATTGTCATTCAGTCGAGCCACTTGACATGTATTCATGGCCTCCAATGTCTCCATTGGATGAAATTCTGCCTTACCCTCGGGCGTTCGCCAAAGGAGTTCAAACATTCATATTTAAAGGATTCCCCAGAAACTACTGGGTCCGACAGGTTTTGACCTCTGTGAACCAATCAGAGTCTACCGTGGTGAACCCTTCCACACTCCTCTTACCTCAGTCTTTCCAAGTAAAACACACCTGGGGTGGCCACTGGAGAATTTTGAAATGAACCCAAAAAAGGTAGCCACAACCCGGTCTTGTTTTCTTTGTAAACAGAATCAACACTCCAGAAAACCGGCAGTTCTGGAGGATTCTCCAGAAAGGGCTGACAAAAAATGTAAAACCATACCCAGGGATTTTGGGTTGGAGTTTTGTGATAAAAGGAGCCAGAAATCCCAGTCTCGGGGCCCTATCAAATTTTCCCAACGGAATGGATGGGGTTTTGTTTTTTCTGTTGGCCCCTGAGGCTTGGAGCTGATTCCCAACCCTCAGGACCAACAGACACCTTTGAAGTCCCAGAGATGGAGGCCGTTCTCTCTACTGAGATCCCCCTCCCAACCCAGGGGGCCCAAAAAGGGAAATTTTTGCCCCCCAAAAAAGTCGCCCAGTGTATGTGCATGTCCCACTTGGGGACATTTGTCTGTCACAGTGTGAGTTTTTGGGGGTATAATACCTGTTTGTCACAGAGGGGAGTCGGTTAAATCCCTTTCCATTCTCATCGAGGAATGTTTATCTAAAAGGTTTTCCCCTTTTCTACTAAACAGTTGAAGTGGGCGGGAAAAAGGGCCCTATGGCTCTCCCGGGAGTTTGGGGACCATTCCCCCCCTTTTTGCCCCCAGACGGATATTTGCCCCTTTTTTTGGAAACTATTTAAATATTGTGTGTGTGTGTTTTTTTGTGTATGTGTTGGGGTGTGTGTGTATGGGGGTTTTGTGTGGTTTTTTGGAGTGTGTGTGTGTATGTGTGTGTGTGTGGGGGGTTTGTGGTGTTTTGGGTGGTGTGTGTGTATGTATTTTTAAATATATATATTTTAATTTTATAATTTAATTATATATCCATACATTATATGTTTTTAAATTATTTGGGGGTTTTGTGTTTTTTTTGTTTTGGGGTTCATATTATAATATATATAATATATAATATATATATATATATTTTATAAATATATATTTATAATATGTTTTTATTACATTATATCATATATTTTTGTATATTATTTAAAATATGAATATATTATATTTTTTAACATAATGTTTTGTAATTATAATAAATTCTCATAAAGGGGGGCTAACCCCGACGGGCCGTGGCTGAATCCACCCCTCGTTCTACCCACGGGGACCCCTCGAGGCGATCCCCAGGCAGGCACATGGGCCCTCCCCAAATTTTTTTTTTCCCTGGGACAGGTCTCGTCACCCTCCCCAACCCCAGTCCCCTGGGTCGTCCTACAGGTCTCCTCCACCCGGGGTTTGGCTCACAGAGATAAACCCTGTTTGGGCGGGCTCTTCCACGGGGAAACGGGCTAAGTGCCCATAAACCCCGAGTTGGCGTCCCGGGATTAGGGCAAGTAAAAGGTTTCCCTCCAAGTCTCACAGTATAACCCCCGGGTTTGGGACACTTTGGTTTCCCAAACCCTTTTCCCCCCATGATCCAGAAAGGGACTTTTTAAAAAAAGGCATCAAGGCGAGACTCCAAGACACGGGAATAGCACCCAGGTTTGGGCTTCCATAGAGCAAAAGGCCCGTATGGGGGCCTTGAAGACCGCAGCTTGGTCCCTGAAATAGTTTACCGAAACATTTTCCAAACGTTTGTTGTTTCGATTTTGTGCCCGTTCCCAGACCAATCCGTCTACTGATTTTTGGGTCTGACACCCCAGAGATATGGTACGCTACCAAGGTATGTAAAAACTCTATGTAACTTCAATGTCCTCCCCCGCAAGAGGCCCGGACTAAAAGGGGTTTTTCCCCTTTAACGGCCCCCCAAAACTAATTTCGGGTAAATTTTGGGGGGCTTGGCCCAGGAAAAAAATTCCCCCTTTTAAAGGGGTTTAAGGGCCCGTTCCCTTTATTGAAAAAAGGAAAGAATTGAAAATTAAAAATTAGCCGGGGCCGGCCTTTGACTTCCCCGGTTTTGGTTTTGGTTTACAAGTGTTTTGGGTGAAGGGGTCCAAAACCCTTTGGCCCTTTTACCCCTGAATTAACCAGTGAAATTTTCGACCAAAAACTTTTAAAAGGGAAAAATTTTCGGGGTTAACCAGGTTTTTAAAAAGGCCCCTTCCCCTAAATTTAAAAAGGCAAATTAAATCCGGGGGTTAAATCGGAAATTTCCCCCCCGTTTAAAATTTCCCCCAAAAGGGATTCCTATGCCCGGAAAAAGTTTTTTATTCTTGGGTTGGGAATCCCACCAACCCCTTTAAGGTGGGGTTTGGGTTTATGGGGGGACTTTCCGGGATTAACCAACTGCCCTTCTAAGGCCTAAGTTGGGGGTTTGCCAGAAAATTTCAAAATTTCAAGAACCCTTCCAAACCCCAAAAATGCCTGGGGTGTTCCCTAAAATCCCTGAGGGAATCCCCTTTCCCCTTAAAGGGGGGAGAACCCCCCCAACCCGGGGGGGAATGTCCAGCCTCCCAGAAGGATTCCTAAAACTTTTGCCCTTTCCAAAGCATGCCCCCCAGTTTTAGAAACAGGGGAATCAAAATTTGATTTCCCATTTCAACTTGGAAATTGGGGCCCCCAAATCTTTGGGGAGGATTTTCTTGGGGTGGGCGGTAACGGCCAAAACCCCGGCTCTAAGCTCTTTGGAGGGTTATGCCGCTTAAAACTCCCCAACAAAACCCCCGCCCTGGGGTTTTTCCGCCCCCGGTGTCGGGGGGTTCGGGTGGAAGGCCCAAGGTGCAGGGTAAAAACCCCCCCCGGGCAAATTCCCCCCCCTTATCTTTTTGGTTGCCCCCTTTGGGTGGCCCCCTTTTGGGGGCCCGGGGTTTTGAAGTTGGACCACGCAGGGTTTTGCAAAACACCTTCGGTGGGCCCAAATCCCCGGGGGGTAAAACCTTTTTCCCCTCGGGGCTAAAAAGGAATTGGGGCGATTTTCCTTGGCCTTCCCCAAAGGCGACTTTTCCCCATTGTGCGGGTTCAAATTGCTGGGGTCCCCCGGAGCAAACCCCTTTCCCCCCTTTTTCTGGGTGAAACCAGGGGGGCCCATTTGGGCGGGGATTATTAGTGGACCTGGGGGCCCCAAAAACCACCTAGCCCGGTCCACAGGAACCGCATGGTCCCGCCCGAACCCAAAGGGCAAATTTTCTCCCGGGGAAATTGTCCCCGATGCGAAATTTTTGTATAAAAGGGGTTTTCCAATCCTTTTACACCTCGGAGGACCTTATTTTCAATAAAAATTAAAAAGGTATTTTTGTATTATACCAAAAAATCTATAGCAATTAAAAAAAGGGGGCCAATACCGCATTAAGTGGGGAAATTTTGGAATTTTTCCCCCAACCCACAATCGTTTTTGTATAAAAATTTTAATAATTTTATTTAAAATATAATAATAATATATATATTAAAATTTAAAATTTTTTTTTTTTTTTTTTGTTTTTTTTTTCTTTTTTTTTTTTTTAAAACATTTTTTCCACCAGGAAAAACCCCTTTATTAATTAAATTATAAGGGGTTATATAAATTATTTTTTTATTTTAATAAGCTTTGGAGGTTAGGGTAAATGGTTTTTGTTTTTTTTTTTTTTGTTTTTTTTTTTTTGGGGCAATCGGGGAATTCCCTTTCCACCCCCGGGCATGAAACCTCTTTCAATTCACTACCTGAGCCGGTTAAATTCGGCCCACCCTTTCCTATTTTAATATTTTTCCCCCCTTTTTTTATATTTAAATTGGTTTGTTTGGGTTGTGTTTTTGGTGGTTTGGGTGGGGTGTTTGGTGGGGTGTGATGTTTTTTTGGTGTGGGTTGGTGGTTTTCCATTGGGGTAATATATATAATATTTTATATATATAATATAAAATATATTTTAAAATTTTATATAACGATATTTTTTTGTTTGTGTTGTGGTGTGTGGGTTTTGGGTGTGTGTTTGGTTTTTTGGGTTTATTTTTTTTTTTTTTTTTTTTTTATTGTTTTAAATTTAATCATATATTGAATATTAAAATTATATATATTTATAAAATACATATTATATATAATATTATTATATTTATAAAATATAAATGTGGTGTGTGTGTGGTTTTTGTGTTGGGGTGGTAAAAGATATAAAATATTATATAAAAATATATATATATTTTATATATATTTTATTTTATTTTTTATATCATATATATATAAATATATATATTATTATATAATATATATATATATATATATATATAATTTTATAAATAATAGATAAATATTAAAATGATTAATAGAAGATAGATGAAAAAATTAATAATAATAATAATATATTTATTAATTGATATATATAATAATAATTATGTATTTATATATACTATAGTTTTAAAATATTAAAAATTTTGTTATTTTTGTAATTATATTATTTAATATATCAATATATATAATAAAAATAATTAAGTCCGGTTATTCATTTTCTTTTGGAAAAAATAGGGAAGGAAAAACCCTAAAAAAAAAGGAAACACCTACAAGAATGAAAAAAAGGGCCGTATATGGGAATTCGGCCAGAAAAAACGAGAAAAAAAAAAATGATATATTATTTATTATTTATATTATTTTAATAAAAATAAAATTATATAATATATATAAAATTTTTATTTTATATATTATATATGTGTTGTGTGTGTGTGTTTTGTGTGGGGTTGTGGGTTGTTTTGTTGGTGTGTGGTTGTGGGGGGTTTAAATATTTTTAAAATATTAATATTATATATAATATAATAATACCCAAAAATTTTAAAAAAACATACAATGTTTTTACATTTCCCCCACAGGATTTTAAACACCACAACGCACACATTACCACCCCCAACACACACACCACACACACACACACACAAAAACCCCACCATTATATATTAAATATATATTTTATATATATATATATATTAAAATATATATATTTTTATATATTTTACAAATAATAATATAAAATATATTTATAAAAATTTCTTTTAAAAATATATTTTTATCCCATATATTCAAATTTTAATATATTTATTTTCTTTTTATATAAAATTAAATATAATATTTTATTTTTAAAATATATATATTTTTTTAATTTTAATATAATATATATATCCTATTAATATATATATATTATATTTTATATATTTTATATATAAATTATATTCCCAACCCAAGGCTTTTAATGCCCTTCCTTTGGGGGATGTTTTTTTTTATTTTGCCCCCCTTGGTTGAAAATTTTTCGAAAAAGGAAGAAAAATTTTTTGTTTGAATTTTTGCGCCAAAAAAAAAGAGAAATGGGAGAAGAAGGTGGGGTTTTTTGTTGCACGTCTAAAGACGCCCCCCCTTTCTTTCTCCAATGCCCAGGTTTTTTACAAAACCCATTTTCCCCCCGGAGCAAAGATCGATCACCTTCTCTGGTTTTCCCAAATTCCCCAAAAATGACGTTTTACACAGCCGAGCCGGGGGCCCCCTTTGAGCGGCCGTAGAAAAACCGGGCCGCTCTCCCCTGGCCAGCTCTGCGGTTTCCCTTCCTTCGTCGACGGATAAGGGGTTTTTTTTTGGGCGTCCGATTGCATGCTGTTTGCAGAATTTTTTTTGGAAAAAAGGACTTTTGTCCCCCAACCTTTACTGAGATATTTTGGGAATACCCCCCAATTTTTCCACGTTTAAAGGGTAACACAGTAGTCATAATAATGAAAATTTTATAACAACAATGATAAGGGTAACCATAGAAATAAAAATTTAATGATAATGTTACCAATCTTAGCAGTGATGATGATAAGGACAATGTTTACATTGTTAAAATATAGTTATCATACACCTCCAAAATAATGGTGTTAATTATGGGTAATAAAAAAAAAAAAATGTGGCAAAAAAAATTAAAACAATAATAAGGATAAAATTAACCCTTTTTGGGAATCATAATGATTAAACAAAGTATTGGGAACAATTATTCGTTCTCAATCATAACGGGAATGTTTAAAAGTTTAATTTTAAAAAATTAAAAAACCCCCTTAATTAAACATAATTTTTTTGAAAGCTGTATTTTTAAAACTTTTTTAATATGAAATGAAAGCAAATTTTTTTAAAAAATAGTCTTTTAAAATATCAAAATTTTTTGTTTTAATTTTAAAATTTTTTTAAAACCTTTTCGTTTATTGTTTTTTGACCATTATCTTTTTATTATCGTTTTTTTCTTAAAAATTTTCACAAATACAAGACCCCGCAAAACCCCCGCCCAACCCTACATAAAGTTTTGGGCAAAATTAGTTGGGTTATTTTTGGTTTTTTTATTAAAAATATAATAAATATATATTTTAATAAATTATATATTATGTGTGTGGGTGTGTGTGTTGTGGTGGTGTTGTGGTGTTGTGTGTGTATTTGTGGATTATTTGTTTTTTTATTATACAAATGCATATAGTATACATACATATAATATCATATATATATATATATTTATAAAAATTTTTTTTGATAAATTTTTATATTTTGGGGATATATTTTTTAACAATTTTCCTTTTATCTATATATTTAAATATTACATTAATTTACATAGGGATATATTTTACATATAAAAATAGTTTTTTTAAAACTAAGGGTATTTTAATATAAAAAATATTATAAAAATATAATTACATTTGATTTAAACAAAAATGCCATGACAACCCAAAACCCCAAGTATATGTTATAGAATATTTTTTAAAATTTAAGGTAGTAATTTTCTAGATATATATAAATTTATTAATATTTATTATAGTTTTAAAGGGTTATAATTTTTTATTATGAAAGTTAAAAATATACATATATATTTTAATTTTATATATATATTTATAAAAATTTTAAAAGATATATTATATAAATTTTTTTATAATTAATTTACATGTATAAAAAATTACACACCACACACCACCCCAAAACGGGGGCGAAAATGTTTATAATAGGTATTTATGTAAAATTTCTATCTTTGAATATATTTCCCATTTTTTATTCATAAATACAAAATATACTGTGTGTCGGGGTGTGTGTATCACATATGATGTTTGTTTTTAATATGGGGTATTTTGAATTTTTTATACATATTTTTATAAAACCCCCACCCCACACACACACACAATACACACCACAACCCCACACATACAAAACACACACAAACCCACAAAACACAACACCCCACACACCAACACACACACACAACAACAACAAGATATTATAAAATTATATATATAATATCTAATATATATTTTAAAGTTTGGGGATTAAAATTTTAAAATTATACCCGCACACTACATACATTCATATATAAATATATATATGTATATAAAATATATAAAATATATTATATATATATATATATATAAATATTTATGTACACCCCCAAAACCCAAACACATATACACACACACGACACAACACAAAAACCCCCCACACACACCCCCCAAAACACACCACCACACACACACACCCAAAACCACACACACACACACACACCACACACACACACACACACACACACAAAATAATATCATTATCATCATCGTCATTTTTGTCCGCCAAACTTGTCATTGGTCTGGTCCCTGGCCTCTTTGTGTTTTTCCATAGCCAGTTTTTCTTTTTTTTGTCCTTTTTTGTCGATCTGTCTTGCATAATGACCTGCCATTGGGCCCTTTTTTTTTTTTTGATGCCCCAAAATATGGCTTCCCTTTTTTTCTTTTCCCCGATCAAATCGCCCTCATCCGATCTCTTATCTTTAATTTCTCACCATCAACCTCTCCCCTCCTTTTCGGGGACATTATTTTTTCCCCTCCATTTAAATTTTGGCCCGTAGTCCAGGGTTTTTATTTATAGGTCATAGCTTTAAAAACTTTTTTTTTAAACATAATGGAAAGAACCTTTTTAGTATCTACTGTTTTTTTCCAAAGGCGCCCACCCAAAACCCAGATGATGGGGTTTACTTAGTTTTTTTTTTGCAGAGTGTTTGGCTGTATGAAATGCCCCCGGTTTTATGTCCACCCCCTCTAGCGCTTCGGCCCCTTTTTCAAATTGAACTCTACTGTCCAATTTTCAGACTTTCGGTTTTTAGGGGGTTGTTTTCTTGATGCCCGCATTTTTATTTGCAAAAATTTACTTTAAAAAAAACAATATCATCTGCAAACTTAGATTGTTTAGGTATTTTTTCCCTATTTTTTAAAACCCTTTTTTCCATTCTAGTTTTGAATATTTTCTCATGACAAGCTTTTAAAAAGTTTTGGGAAATGGATCACCCCGCCCCCAAAAAAACCTTTTCTAAAATTTGGGATTTTATCGGTTTCCCCCCTGGACTTGATGGTTTCTGTCCAAAACTTTGTATATATTTTTCCCAAAATTTTACAATATCCCCCCTCGGGTCCCTGTCTTCGAAAAGCTTCTGGGACTGCTGGGATTTGTACAAAAGTCCAAAAAGCCTTTACGTTCGATGGCCCTACACAGGGGTTTTTTTATATTTTTTCATCTCTTTTTGGGTGAGCGGGGGGGGTGGATGTGGTCTGTTGGGTTTAGAATCCACGCAGAAACCCCAATCCAAAATGCAGAGATGCCAAATTTATTGACTTTTATTTAAAAAGGGTTTTAAGAATCCCAAAAGGAGGGCCCATGGGCCCGGGATTTTTTATTTTTTTTTCCCTTTTTTTTAGATCCTTTCTATCCCCTTTTTTTTGGGATCAAAAAATTGTTTTCATTTTTCCAGGCTTTTGGGGTTTTTTTTCCCTTGTAAGAAAATTTTTTAAAAAAAATTGGGTAGTTTTACTGTTGTAATTTTTTCTGCATCTATTTAAGGTTTATATTAATTCTGTTTTCCCCCCGGTGTTTTCCCTCTCTATATACCTTTTAAGGGGCTCTTTTTTTTTTTTTCTGTTGTGAAAGCTGTTCGTCTTTATTCCCCAATTTTGCTTTATCTGGTGGGGTGTTTTAAATTTTTTTGTTAGATCCCCGTAAAACTCTTCCATTACTCTTTATGATTTAATTCCCTTTTTATATGTCAAATTTTGGTTTTTTTATTGCATAAAATTTTTTTCCCTATGCCAAAATCCCCTTTAAACTGTTTTCAATTTCTGGTACCGGGGGATCAAATGTTTTTTTATATTTTTTGTATTTAATTTCCCTAATCCCCTCTTCTTTTTATTTGAAGGGCTTTGTTTTGTTCAAAAAAAATTTTTATTTTTTGGCCCCCCTGCTTGCAATACTTTTTATGACACACGATTTTGCCTAAGCTCTTTAGTTTCTAAAACCGAAAAAATTTCTGGGCTTTGCTTTTTTTTATGTTTTTAAATTTCCCATTCGGGAAAGATTTCTTTATTATATCATTTGAACTTTTGTTTTATTTGGGGCAATTTTTTAGATCTTTGTTTTCTGAGAATGAGTATTTTGTTTTTTTGGGTCATCAATAACGGTATTTCTCATGTTTTGAGCAGCCCTGGACCTGATTTTTGCGCTTTTTTTTCCACTTTACCCCCTTTAGCCCGCAAATATCTTTGGGGGTTGTTGCTCGGGCTTGTCTTTTGGTTTTCCTTTTTCCCCCTGTTTCCTATCCCATCCCTGTCAGCAAATTTTTTCAAACTTTTACTTCTTACACATGACCAATAAACTTTTGGGGTTTCCCTTTTGTTCAAAATGTCCAACACCGGTCTTTTCAATTTTTTTTTTCTCAGCACTTATCATTCGTTTTTTTTTTTTCTGTCCATTTTTAAAAATGTTTTGGGACTGATCTGTAAAAACCACAAAATTCAAAACTATTTACCTTTTTTTTTGTCTAAACTTCTTTTTCCAAACCCCAAAAATCAGAACCCTTAAAGAATGCAATTGGGGAAAAAATAATGGGTTTCAATAACCTCAAACTTTGTCCCCTAAGGGAAAAGCTTCCCGGGCCCCTTTTCCCGGTGTTATTGAGAGGGAACTGTTTGGCTTTTTTTTGGCAAGGGGAATTCTTTTTCTTTTGGTGGGAAATTTATCATATGTATTAAATTAAAAAAAAACCCCCGATAAATGAACTCTTTTCCCTTTTTTTCCCCAAAACCCTTTTCCTTTTATTGTAACATGTTCATCATCCCTTTATTGCCGGTTAAACTTTTAATCTTTAAGTTTTTAGTTTTTCCCTTGGGATTAAGAAAAAAAAAACCCGCCTTTTGCTTGCCTCTAACTTTATCTTTGTAGGTTTTTTTGGAGGTCAAAGATACTTTGTTTCAATAAAACCCCTATATTTTTTCGGCCCTAATTTTTAGATTTGGGTATTTTTTTTTATTTCCCCAAACATCTATAGTTCCTCAAAATTTTCAGAGCAAACCCCTTATTTTTTGTTCAAATTATATTTTAAAAAGGTGCGGAGACAAGAATTTAACCTTTTCCGTACTTTTTTGGGTTTTACTTTTTGAAAACCCTTCTGTTAAACCCCTAATGGTTCTTACAAACTATTGTTGGTTTGGGCATCCCTGGGTTTTTTTTTAGTTGGATGATGGTTTTTTAGAAATTTCAAAAATTTTTCAGTTTTTTCCCGAGGTATCGTGAAAAACCCGTATCAAAAGCCCCCGAAATCGATGGAAAACAGGGTTAAAGGTTTTTCGATTTCTCTTTTTTTTTCTCTATTGGGGTCAATTTCCGATTTTGAATCTGGTTTTTGGTACCTTTTCCCGGGCCCCAAAAAAGCTTTTTCCCCCCCGCAATTTTTTTTTCTTAAATTTAAAATTCATTCTTTTAGCAATCATTTTAACAAAATTTTTTTGCTTTTGACTTATTAATGCAATTTGTCCCGTTATTGTTTGCATTGGAAGGGGGCGTCCCCTTTTTTAGGTATTGGGGAGTAAAAAACTTATTTTTTTCCCAGGGGGCCTTTTTGGGGCCATCTTCTTTCATTCCAAAAATTTTATTTCCAAAAATTTGGTTTTGAAGAAGTTTTTTCCCCAAAACTTTTTGGCCCCCTCTTGTGAGGGGTTACGCCTTTTTATTTTCATCTATTCCGGGGGGTCTTGTTTTCTTTTTTCTTTTTTAGCTTTTTTTTTTAAATTTCATCTAAGGGAGTGGCGATGGGGTTTACTTCGCTGTAATTTAGTCTAATTTAATTTTTTGTTTTTTAGATCTTTTAAATTCTTTTTTTTAAAGGTTTTTGGGGCCCCTATTTTATTCCACTATTTTTGACTTCTTTTTCCCCCATAAAACCCCCTTTTTTCTTTAGGGTTTTTTATAGTGTCCATTTTGTAGGTTTAATTTTTTTGTGTAACGGTTTTTGTACTCCTTTGGGAGAGTTCTTTAGGGTTTTTCTTATTGATAGAACAGTTTTCATTCTTTGGCAAATTTTATTTTTTAAAAATTTTTTTCCTTTTCTCATGCAATAATCTTTTGTATTTTTTTTTTTGCAAAATTTTTCAATTGGATTATTGATACCCTTTTTTTAGGCATCTTTGTTTTTAATTTCACTTAAGTTTTTTTTAATATCCCGGGGGGGGAAATTTTTCTTCTTTTTTTTTTGGGGATGGGTTTTTTAACAGCACTCAGCGTTTTTTTTCCCTTTTTCCCCACAACTCATTTGGGGTTTTTTTTCATCTTCCCCATTTGATTTTAGCAATTCAATTTTTTTGACACTGTTTTCTTTAAATTTGAAGAGTTTGTAGTCGAGCTTTAGAGGTGGTGTTGGGAAAAGCTCCATCTTTATTTTAAATCTTTTTTTGATAGTTTAAATTTGGGGGTCACTTGTTGCAAATCCGGGACCAAGGGCTTGTCTTTTCATTTTTATACCCAAATTTTTCCCTTTTTTGGTTTAAAACAATTTTAGTTTTAATTTGGGTGTTTTTTTTTTTTGGTTTTGGTTGGGAAAACCAAAGTGGGACCCCAAAACTTTGGGTGGGGGTTGGGGGTGGGTACATAATTTTTTTCATTTTAAAAATTAAACCCAAGGCCCCGGGAAATTTTTCCCCGGGGGCATTTTTTAGATCATTTTTTTTTTCCTCTTTTTACGGTTTTAGGGGCTTCCCCTTAAAATTTTAAATTTTTAGGGATTTGTGTTAAAAAATTTTTGGGGGTTATAAAAATTTCCATTTCTTCATCACTTTTCCCTGGTTTGGGGGGTGGGGAGCAAATTTTATTTAAAACTAATGTTTATGAGGTTTTTGGGTTGTTAAATTCTTTAATTTTTTTACCTTGCAAATGTTGGTTTGGGGCGTTGGGGATTTATAATATAAATTTTTTGAAATTTTGCTTGATTCTGACTATTGGGCTGTACCCAAAATTTTTGTGCCCTTTTTTAGGTTTTTTTTCGTGGGGAAAACATTTGCAACTCCGTGGGCTTTTATTTCCTTTCCTTTTTCAAAAAAAAGAACTGCGTTTTTTTTTAGGGTTTTTTAAAAAATTCCATTACTTTTCCCAATTTTGGGCCCCACCTTTATTTTAGTATTTGAATGTTGTTTAATCTTTTTGTTTGTACAGAAAGTATGCAATTTACCCATCTCTTTCATTTTTCCCTTTCCCTCCACGTTCCGATTTTTTTTGGTTTTCCCTTTAAATTGGGACATTTTTTCCCTTTTTCTTCTTTGTCTTCCAGATGCATATTTTTAAAAATTGTCCGCCCGGGTTTCCACTTTTAATAACGGACCCTTGAAAACCCCGGACGGGCGAAAGTTTGGGATGGAATTTTTTTTTCTGTATATAATCCATTTGGTTTAGAGGTTTTTTCAGGAAAAAAGAAAAAATTGAGTGGGGAAACCCCCCCGGCTCCCCTTTTCAAATCACAGTATCCAAAAAAAAATAGGGGGAACTTTTTCTTTCTGCTTTAAAAAAATTTACAAATGCAATACGCCGACATATTGTTTTTTTTGAAAACCAGGAATCCCTTTTGAAAAGGGGGGTGTCACCAGATAAACCCTGCCCTGCTTCCGACAGCTTCACGCCAAAACCCCGGCATAGGGAGCTAAATAGGGTGCTATTCTTGTTCAAGGGAAACCCCCGGGTGCAGTTTATTGCCTTCCTGTTTTTTTGGGTTTTTATTTGGGTTTAAAAACGTCCCCTTGGTTTTTCAAATTTGTAAATTTTTGGGTGTGGGTTTTTTCTCCCCTCCCTTTTGAAGTTTAAATTTTAAATTTTGGGCCTTTTGATCTTTTATGGTCCCCTTGGGCCCAAAAATTTACTTTATTAAATAACTTTTCACCTTTTTCTATATTCGCCCTATTTTGAAATTAGGAATTTTAAATTTTTTTTTTTGATTTGTAATTTTTTACTTTCCCTTGGGGCCCACTTCCGCTTTTTTGTCTTTTTTGAAGAATCTATTTTATGAAAATTGGGTGGTTTAGCCTCCGCCAAAAATTTTATTAAAAATTTGTTTCCCTTTTTCCCTTTTTCCCAGTACCTAAACCTGTGCCCTACTTTTCGGTTTTTTCGTGCTACCCTTCTGGGATTAAAATCTACCATAATGTTTTTTTAAATGGGTTTTTTAAATTTTATCGCTTTCTAAAAGAATATCTTCACAGGGAAACTTTCTTTCTTTACCACTGTGGCTGCAGGATGGAGCACAGACTTGAACAATCTTTTAGTTGTACCTATTGTTTAGCTTTATTGTTACTGACGCCACTCTTTTACTTATACAATAGAATTCCACGATATTCTTTTCTAAATGTTTGTGAACTAAGAAACCTACCCCTAATTCCTGCTTGCTACCATGGAGTTTACCTGTCCAATAGAGCAGGTGTCCATCATTTAGTATCATCTGTTCTTATCTTAGCCCTCTAACCTCACAGAGTCCTAATATAGCCAATTTTAATGAAAGAGAGTTCCTCAAGTATTGCTAGGGTAGTTGGATTCAGTTCTCATTCTCCTTATAATATATGTGCAAAGGTTCATGAACGTGGGTATGAATCTGTGATTCTCTTCTCTGGAGCGATTCTGATCGCCGCCATAAGTAGGGGCTCCTTGCGCCTCCGGAAATGAGGGCCGTTGCTCTGTTTGTGCAGTCATGGATTTGTTTGAGAAGTAGACAGCCGAGTTGCCCCTCACCTACTGGCTTGGTAGGGAGGGGATACACTGATTTTATTTATACGTATGTACACCAAGTGCGAAATAGTTGTTCACACCGCAAATGCCCAAAGTACTACGCATACGTTCATTTTCGTGCACATGCACATGCAAGCATACACTTTACATGTGCTCCCATGCATATGATATGCATACATACTCTTATATTATACACAACTACACACATGCATTCCCATGTATAGACATATGCGCACATCAAGTGTGTATGCATATGTGTATACAGGCCCACATATATGCGTGCACACCTTGTACACATACCTATGACTATACTTTTTTTAACGGTAGGTTCATGTTTGAGCCGCCGTGGTCACAGCATGATACTTAATTGTAGTTTTCATGCTCTTGGAGTGAGTACGTGGTAGGGTCCCCAGTTCCTTTCCACGGAGAGTGCCGGTGTTACCTTTTAGGTAATCATTCTCTCTATTTCATCCGGGCTTGGGACCAGCACTGACTTGGGATGGCTTGGCCATCCAGTGGCTAGGTAGGCAACGAGGTGAAGTTTTCTTGCCCAAGGGAACAACGCGCCGGTCGGTGACTCGAACCCTCGAAATCAGATTGCCGTCGTGCCAGTCTTGAGTCCGATGCTCTAACCACTCGGCCACCGCGGCCTATGACTATACATACACATACAAATATAGCCATACATATGCTGGCATACACATGTGTGTGCACATACGTTTATGAGTACACATTAGTGCGTACCCCCCCCCCATATATATAATATATATATATATATATATATATATATATATATATATATATGTATGTATGTATGTGTGTGTGTGTGTGTGTATGTAAATACCTGTACATACACATATACACACATGTATATGTACACACATTCATGTACATATATAGACTTACATATACATATATATGTGCACACATATACATGTACATATATATGTGCACACATATACATGTACATATATATATATATATATATATATATATATGTATATATATATATATATATATATACATATACATATATATGTATATATACATATACGATATATATGTATATATATACATATCTCTACGCACATACACACGTACATACACTAAACATACACACATACATATACATACACTTACATACACTCACACCTATACATATACACATAAATACGCATATATACATACACACATATGAATATATACACATACGCACAGATTACATATCTGCGTGCATATTGCTTCTCTTGCATACACACCACATGGACACGTACACATAAACACGTATACACCTGCGCATTTCCGTCCATATGCACACATACTCGTTGCACAAACGTTTGAACAGCACACGCACGCACTCCATTATAATGAGCCCATGCATTATAATGTGCATAAATTGTAGGCTTACTTCAGAGGAGTTGAGCGAAGGAGGCGGGTGATGTGTGAGAGGAGCTTTAGGACGATGTTGGGATGGGGTTTGGGGTTAGAGGAGTTGAAACGTGATTTTCTACATGGCAGTTTTTCAGAAAGGTGTCGCATTCCTTAGCGGTTGCTAAGCCTACCGGCGTGCGCCCTCGACCGACCGCGACCCGTCGAGGTCAACGTCTGGCACTTGATCGAGGTGCCATTGCTTGAATTACGCTTTGTGAATGCATAGTTTTTTCTGGCGGATCTTCTGTCGAGTGGCTCATTATATTATTGCTTTATGATAACCATGCTTGAACCTACCTGATTTTTTGATGTACTGTACTTACATACTGGCAGTTTGGCTGTTCCTTAGCGAGTCTACTTGAGGGAAAACTGTGGTCCGTGCGATCTGGCAGTCACTCGGTGACCGGTGATGCGTGTCGTTTTCTAATGATTTAATAATTTGGTATTCTTTTTCTAGTGGGAGAGTGATTATTATCTTTCTTTTA
>NW_023654897.1:27500-29723 GCF_015228065.2 Penaeus monodon
ATGCCAAAAAGTGCCAACTAGGAATGCTAGGTTCCATTATGTGCTAAGTTCATAAGGTCCCACTTTTCATGAAGAGTGCCACAGTGGACAAAATCAGCGGTAAAAGAAAGATAATAATCACTCTCCACTAGAAAAAGAATACCAAATTATTAAATCATTAGAAAACGACACGCATCACCGGTCACCGAGTGGACTGCCAGATCGCACGGACCACAGTTTTCCCTCAAGTAGACTCGCTAAGGAACAGCCAAACTGCCAGTATTAAGTACAGTACATCAAAAAATCAGGTAGGTTCAAGCATGGTTATCATAAAGCAATAAATATAATGAGCCACTCGACAGAAGATCCGCCAGAAAAACTATGCATTCACAAAGCGTAATTCAAGCAATGGCACCTCGATCAAGTGCCAGACGTTGACCTCGACGGGTCGCGGTCGGTCGAGGGGCGCACGCCGGTAGGCTTAGCAACCGCTAAGGAATGCGACACCTTTCTGAAAAACTGCCATGTAGAAAATCACGTTTCAACTTCCTCTAACCCAAACCCCATCCCAACATCGTCCTAAAGCTCCTCTCACCATCACCGCCTCCTCGCTCACTCTCTGAAGTAAGCCTACAATTTATGCACATTATAATGCATGGGCTCATTATAATGGAGTGCGTGCGTGTGCTTTCAAACGTTTGTGCACGAGTATGTGGGCATATGGACGGAAATGCGCAGGTGTATACGTGTTTATGGTACGTGTCCATGTGGTGTGTAGCAAGAGAGCAATATGCACGCAGATATGTATATCTTGCGTATGTGTATATATTCATATGTGTGTATGTATATATGCGTATTTATGTGTATATGTATAGGTGTGAGTGTATGTAAGTGTATGTATATGTATGTGTGTATGTTATGTGTATGTACGTGTGTATGTGCGTAAGATATGTATATATATCATATATATGTATATGTATATATATACATATATATGTATATGTATAATCTATTATATATATATATACATATATATATATTTTATATATATAATATATATATATATATATAATATAATTAAAATATATATATATGTACATGTATATGTGTGCACATATATATGTACATGTATATGTGTGCACATATATATGTATATGTAAGTCTATATATGTCCCTGAATGTGTGTACATATACATGTGTGTATATGTGTATGTACAGGTATTTACATACACACACACACACACACATACATACATACATAAATATATATATATATATATATATATAGATATATATATTATAATATATATATATAAATGCATGTACAGGTATTTACATAACACACACACACATACATCCCATATATATATATATATATATAATATATATATATATAATATATATATATATATATGGGGGGGGGGTACGCACTAATGTGTACTCATAAACGTATGTGCACACACATGTGTATGCCAGCATATGTATGGCTATATTTGTATGTGTATGTATAGTCATAGGCCGCGGTGGCCGAGTGGTTAAGCATCGGACTCAAGACTGGCACGACGGCAATCTGATTTCGAGGGTTCGAGTCACCCACCCGGGGCGTTGTTCCCTTGGGCAAGAAACTTCACCTCGTTTGCCTACCTAGCCATGGATGGCCAAGCCATCCCAAGTCAGTGCTGGTCCCAAGCCCGGATGAAATAGAGAGAATGATTACCTAAAAGGTAACACCGGCACTCTCCGTGGAAAGGAACTGGGACCCTACCACGTACTCACTCCAAGAGCATGAAAACTACAATTAAGTATCATGCTGTGACCACGGCGGCTCAAACATGAACCTACCGTTAAAAAAGTATAGTCATAGGTATGTGTACAAGTGTGCACGATATATGTGGGCCTGTATACACATATGCATACACACTTGATGTGCGCATATGTCTATACATGGGAATGCATGTGTGTAGTTGTGTATAATATAAGAGTATGTATGCATATCATATGCATGGGAATACATATATAAAGGTCTATGCTTGCATGTGCATGTGCACTAAAATGAACATATGCGTAGTACTTTGGGGCATTGCGGGTGAACAACTATTTCTGCACTTGGTGACATACGTATAAATAAAATCAGTGTATCCCCTCCCTACCAAGCCAGTAGGTGAGGACTCGGCCCCAACCAACTAAACGGCCTGTTTCCTATTTTTCCGTGACTGCGAGCAAACGGGCATTCCGGGGGGCAGT
>NW_023654899.1:0-4423 GCF_015228065.2 Penaeus monodon
TATTCTCTAATTTTCAATATTCTTCCCATAATAATTTTTTTAAAAAAAACACAAATCAATGCATTCAAGTTAGAAATTATGTTAAAATTTCTTTACCTTTCATTTTAATTTCTCTTTTTAAAGAAACGAAAATGTAGCCTTTATAAAAATTTTTCCCTTACATTTTTAAAAGTCTGGTTTGATTTTTTTGTAGTACCTATTATTTTCTTACATATCTACGTTAATATATGTAGTCAAATTTTTCATTTCGACTTGTTTTTCATTTACCAGGTATTTCGTGGCGTATCGATAACACTTTTTGTTATTTTTGGCAACACAAAGCATTGTATTCACTTTCTATAAAAACCCTCGTGCCACTTTATCTTATATGGGTGAAATTTCCTTTTCCTTGCGTTCCACGAAAAAGGGAGGTCACTAACTATTCGTATCGTCTTTACGGGCTATTCAAAGCGTCCCCTTTAGCAAAAAGTTCTGATTTCATGATCGATTTTTTTTTTTTTTTTAAAATACTAAAATTTAAATCCTAAAACTTTTCCCCGCTATGCCCTTGCTTTTCACCGGGCAGAAAATTTTTTAATCATCGATCAAGCCATCAGAAAGAAACCGTCAATAAACAATTTTTCTATCGGTTTATTGGTAATGGAGAAAAAAAAAAGAAATTTTAAATTTCCCAGAAACAAAAATCATGATTGCGAAAACGGGCTAGAGCTTTGTAAGGGTTTTACCTGGGTGGATTGGGAAAATCCCGGGGGGTCCTCAAATTTTCAAAACCCTATCAGCATGAGAATCCCATTGCATTTTCTTCCACCTTTTTTTTTTTTCTATTTTTTTTTTTCTTTCTTTTCTTCCTTTCTTTTCTTTTACTAAGAAAATTATTCGCACAGTAGCTTTCAATAAATTTGACTAGGTTATTTTTAAGAAAGCGTCGCTGATCGGGATCCTTTATAGTTTTACAGTCATATGATGTATTTTGATAGGGAATATCTATGTTCAGCTGATTTTATAGAACAAAAAAAGTTTTTGTTTTTTTTATGGTTCAGAAACCTCTATCTTTTTATTTATGTCTTACTTGTCCTTAAACCTGTTTCCCAACTACTGGGTACTACAACAACCCCTTCGTTTCTAGGTATTTTAAAGCCTACTCTTTGTTTGTATTAGACGTACTTTATTTCCCTCTCTCTCTTTTCTTTTATTTTTCCCTTCTCTCTCTCGCCTTTTTTCTTTCCATTTTTCCCTCCTGCTTTAACTGCGTCCTTCTCCAGACCACAATCCCCCCACGCCGTAATTGTTGACAACGACAACATAATATTGGGTATGATCTTGGGGGAAGTCTTGCCATGGCTGCCAAACATCCAGTGACTGAATTTTAGGCGATTTGGGTGAATATGGCACACGTAATCGGGGGGGGTTCCCCTACGACACTGTCCTGTGGATAGGGATTTTATGGGGGACAAAGTAAAACGGCTCCGGATCATTTTACACCATGGCCTTAGGGGTAAAAGATATCGTCCTATTCACGTGGGGCATCCCCTGTAAATTTGCTCCCCCAGACTGCACAGCGATCTTGACTAAAAAGCAAAAAAAGGGGTTCGCACCCCTTTTACATATTATTGTTTGCTAAAATATAATAATGATAAAAATAGATAACTAAAAGGAAGTGTTTCACGGTAAGGGGACCGGGCACTAATCCCGACCACCCCCCCTTGCAAAGTATAAAAGGTTTTATTCCCTCATGATATTCTGCACTTAAAGCAAGTTCCATTTTTTTTTCATATAGCACATTGTTTATAGATTTGAATGACTTTTACTTGATCACTTTTTCCCCCCGTGCTCTGGGTGCTCATTTTTCCGTGGATCCGTTTCCCCGTTGCGCTGAATCCCGCGACACGGTTGGGTTTCAAAAAATTTTGATCTTTATATTTCGGCTCGTGATAGTCCCCTTTAAATTTAAAACACAATTATGACGTACAAATATCTATGAGGTCCCATTGCTATTTTGGATGATACGACCCTGCCTATCAAATCCCCAAAACTATTCGAAAAATATGAAACTTCATCTCTCCGGCCTTGAAACCAACGGGTACCAAACCCTTTCCGAAACAACTCCTGGTGATCGTTTCAGTTTTATCTATCCCCAGAAGAATACTTTTTTGAGCGGGTACTTATTTCAATAACTAAGAATAAGGGTGGAGGAATAGGCAAATTTGAGGATAACAAAGCTCGTTTTAATAAGTGGAATCAGATTTAAATCACCATTATTCGTCTGAACTAAGATATTTGTAAAATTTTTTCTATTTATTTGGGGACGGGTATTTTAAATGCAAAGGGGTTTAAAGGAAAAATAATTATAATATATATTATATTTATATAATAATAATTTTTTATTTATATATTATATATATTACTATATATGTGTGTGTGGTGTGTGTGTTTGTGTGTGTGGTGTGTGTATGTGTGTGTGTGTGTGTGTGTGTGGTGTGTGTGTGTGTTGATAAAAAAGTAAGGGGTTATCTATTTATTTTTTGACGGATATTTTAAAATGATTTGGTTAAGGAAAAAATAATAATATATATTTATATATATATATATATTATATATATATATATTATACATAAATTGTGTGTGTGTGTGTGTGTGTGTGTGTGTGTGTGTGGTGTGGGGGTGTGTGTGTGTGGTGTGTGTGTTGTGTGTGGCGTGGTTGTGTGGTGTGATAAAAAAATGTAGTTTAGATAATCTTTTTTTCATTAAAGAAATTTATCTTCTCAACGAAAAAACCCGTGAACCTGAAAATTGAAAGACAAATCCACCTTTTTATCTTATTTATTATGTCATCAAAACAAATTTTTTTTTCTCTCTTCCCTTTATTCCAAAAAAAATATTCTAGACCCTAGACTATGAAGCCTTTTTTACGTTATTTTAAAGGTATGTTAAATTTTACCGTTTGCTTTATTTTCTGTTCGTTCCCGTTAATTTAAATTAAAACCCCGTTTATTTTCCGCTTTCCCCTTTAAAATTTGATAAATTTTTTTACAGACAACGAAGATTTAAATTTTTAAGCATAATTTTTTTAGTTTAAATTTTTCGATTTAAACACAAACTCTGTGTTTTCTCTATTTATGAGGGTCTTTACAGATATACAGTGTGTGGCGTATGTGTGTGTGTGTTGTGTGGTGTGTGTGTGTGTGTGCGTTGTGTGTGTGTGTGGTGTGTTGTGTGGCGTGTGTGTGTGTGCTATTGTGTGGTGTGTGTGTGTGTTGTGTGTGTGTTGGGGTTTTTGTGTGGGGTGTGTTGTGCGTATGTGTGGTGTGCTATGGGGGTGTGTGTGGTGTGTGTTGGTGTGTGTTGTTGGGGGGTTTAAATTTTTTATAATTTATATATATTTAAAAAATATATTTTTATTATATTTTTATGATTTATATATATTAATTTAATTTTTATATTAAAAATATATTTCTATATATAAAAATTTTTAATATATATATTTTTAATTTATTTATAAATTTTATTTTTATCTAATTTTTTTAATTTTAATTTTTTTTTTTTTTAAATTTTTTTATTTAAAAATATTTAATTTTTTTCTTTTTTTTAATATTTTTTTTTATTATATAGTATTAATATATTTTTTCTATTTTTATAATTTTTTTTATATATTATTTTTTTTTTTTATTATTAAATTTAAAAAAATTTAATTTTTTTTTAAAACCACCACCACACCCAAACCCACACACCCCCCACACCCACATACCCCCAACACACACACCCCACACCACACCCCAAACCCCCCCACACCACCACCCCCACCCCCATCGCCACCACACACACCCCACCCCCACCACCACACTACCACACCACACACACACACACAACACACACCCAAAAACCAAAACACACAAACACACACAACACAAAACGCCCCACCAAACACACAACCACAACACACACCCAACACACACATACCACACACACCACACACACACACCACACACACACACATACGCACCACACTGTATATCTGTAAAGATCCCCATTTAAAAGATTAAAAAACCCGAGATTGTGATTAATCGAAAAATTTTCAGAATAAAAAATTATGTCTATACATTATAATCTTGTTGTCAGTAAATAAATTTTTCAAAAATTTTAAAAGGGCAAAACAGGAATAACGAGGTTTTTTAATTTAAAACGGGGGAACGAAAAGCAAAAGAAACAACGGGAATTAAATTTAAACATAACCTTTTGAAAAAACGTAAAAAAAAGGGTTCAAGTCTAGGGGCTAGAAAAAATATTTTTGGGAAAAAATGGAAAAGAGGAAAAAAGTTATTGATGACTAATAATAAGATAAAAAAGGGCGGATTTGGCATTCAATTTCAGGTTCAAGGGGTTTTTGTTGAGAAATAAAATTTTTCTTTTTTAAAATTTTTCAAAA
>NW_023654901.1:0-4422 GCF_015228065.2 Penaeus monodon
ATGCACAAAAAAAAAAAAAAAACACACACACATGCACACACACAAAATGCACCACACACATGCACAAACACACATGCACCACACACATGCCACACAAATGCAACACACACAATGCACACACACACACACACACACACCCCAACCCACACACACACACACACACACATACACACGCACACACACTAACACACTAACACATAAACTAGCACACATAGTAAAGGGCCTCTCACTCTTGCTTTCTTTCATTGTATTATTATTTATTTATTTATTCCTCGGAAGTCAATTTTATAGTCATGTTTTGTAAAAATGGCATATATTTGTACTAACTCAACAGTATGATAATCTAATCTGTAACCATTACGGCATTGCAGGAGTCAGCACTACAGACATGAACTCAGGCCCATCAACAGCGAGTGGCAGGGCACGGCGTCCTGTCTTCGCTGCAAAGGACTATTGCTTGTTTCGTCTGTTTTAAGATGATAAATAGCGTTGCCACCACAGCGCTACTTCTTGTCTTGAACTGGTGCCCCAAAAGGGTAAAAAAATTGAAAGTATGACTTACTGGCAATTTTTTACCACAGTAGAAGGTTTTTCCTGGACTAAGTTGAAGAATGAATTTAGATTTGATAAAACAATGGGGCATGCATTGCAAACTAAGCCACCAGAGGATTTGATTTTTCGTTGCTATCTGCTTGCTTTGGGGTTTGCTTGTCGTACCAGGACTGATGCACAGCCTTCTTATTCATGTAAAGGCGGTGAAGGATTTTAGAAAAAATTTATTATACATGAGGGGCTGAATGACAGTTCCTCCTTCAGGCCCAAACAGATGGCCCTAGAACAGTTTCTGACAAAAACTTGTAAAAGAAGCTGAGACCATATTTAGTATTCCCTCAGTCGAAGTTTCTTCTTTTGTTAAACCATGAAGGATAATATCAACAAAATTTGTTCCGAAAAATTTTTCACAAGCTGATATGTCAGAGTACAGAATGAGTATCTTCAAAAGAAGCTCAAAGTGTTGGCATAGGTGACCTTAAAAAATTTACAAGCAGGGAATACATTACTCCACTGCATTACCTGAATGAGAATATTCCCCTTCTGGTTAGCATGGTTTATATACAGCTAGAAATTGTGGAAGCAGGTAAGGCAGCAGAGGGCAGCAGATTATGTACAGGACTTGTTTCAGCATATGAGTACTATCCCAGGACACCCAAGTAACAAAGCCAAGGTCATCTTGGTTGAGGCCCGTCTGGGGTCCCGGGAAAAACAACCTTGACTAGGCTGCTGATTAAAGGCTGGGAAAAAGGGGGGCTCCAACATTGAAGGTCTCGAGATTTTGACTTTCTGCTCTTGTTGAGTGGGAGAGTGCCACACATTGAGAAATTCTCTGAACTCTTGTCTCTTTGAAAGCCAAATTGGCCATGACATTGGGGGGGGGGGAGACGAAATTCTGAAATGCTTGCTCAGAAAGAAAGTTCTTGTGATAGTAGATGGCCTTGATGAGATGAATTCTTCATCCAAAAAGCTCTTTCCCAAAAGATCCTCTACACAAAACGGACTTCCAACATGGTTGTTTTTGGCTACCACTCGGGCAGAGGCACTCAAGACATACTACAAAATTGTTCCAGAGGGCATATGCACAACACACATCAAGATCATAGGCTTCCTGAAGACAAAAGAGAGGAGTTTGCCCTCAAGTACATGAAGAAATGAAGAAGACCAAAGACTTTGGTGTGACACCAAAGGGCTAGTACAGTATCTACGCAGAATGGGTATTAACCAGACAGAGTATTGGCGCATTACCCATCACATAGGTAAACAAGTGATGCTGTGGGTGCGGGTGTGGCCAGACATTCTAAATGCAGTAACGACTTAACAGAGCTGTTTAAGGAAACCGAAGTTCTGATTGACGAAGAACTGACAGACAGACTAATAAAAATAATAAATGTAATGACCAACTTCCTGAGATATTGCAGAAAGATAAATGACCATTTTCGACAGAACTGTATAGGCTAGCTTTGTATGGACAAAGAGAAGAAGGGTTGATTTTGAGTGATAAGTCAGAGAAGACATTGAAAAGGGTATGCGAGGACATGAGACTGCCATGGGCACAAGTGATCGGAGCATTCTTTGTGCAGAGAAGTATGTGGGCAAGGACAGGCACTGTGACCAAATATAGTTACTCTCACAGAGGGACACAGGATTTCTATTCTGCACTTTACATACTGAGTGAACTCAAGAAGCCAAAGGAGGAAGCTTGTTCAGGACAAAGAATTAGATATATATTGAAGGATGTTTATAGGTCTGATCCTGAAAATTTCAGCCTAAAGAAGTTTCAGGAAGTATTAGTGCACCTGATCAGTCTTTTGTACGAGGAAGGTGAAATCAGCAATCAAGAGACATCGGAGGAAATTGTTCAGTTGTTGGAAGAATCTGGCATCAACGACAAACAGGCTTGGCTGGATATCTTGAGCAATGTCAAGGCCAGTGATACCATCATCAGTTTGGTTTCAAAGTACGTTCCAGATGTGATGAACCTGAAAAGCCAAATAACAATAACTGACGCTCAGGTCCTTGTCTACTCCAAGCTAATCACCAGAGCAAGCCCACTGAAAGTAACCGTCAGTCTTGCAAGAAATCCCAGCAGTGTGCCCAATCTGCAGGACCTCCTCCAGTCCATGCTTCCCCTGAAATGTGAGGTGGAAGTCTACTTCCACAATGACTTCCTACATCCCACCACTGCCAACTGCACAACTGATCTGCCACTGCTGAAGCTGTTTGAAGAGTAAGGAAATATATGTGGTTATTTGATATAGCTTCTGTGAATGAAGATATTGCAATATGTGATTCACAGATGTTTCAAAGAATTTGATAAACTTCATGATGGTTTTTGATGGACTGTGGTTATTGGAATAGTCATCTTGTAAAAGAGATATCACAATGTCTGATAGAGCATTATAAAAGTTTTAGAAATATTCTTATTTTTAATTACAGGGGTTCCATCACAAAGTACATGGGTTCTGCAAGGAAGAAATCTTGGCTGGGCTTCCGGACAAGATTGAGATGCTATATATGTCTGTTGCAGACCAAAGTCAGCTTGAAGACTTGATGACTACAGTCCATTAGACTCAAACGACTGGAATGGCTTTGTGAGTGAATGGCTGTGTTTTTCAAATATTAACTGTCCTTCTGACCTGCTGTACATGTAGTGTCTTAGATCTTGTGTATAGGTTTTTATTAGGGATTATTTTTCATAGCCATTAGTATTCCTTTGGTTCAGGTATTCATGCAGCAGCAGGAGTGGATTTGGGGAGCCACCAGCATTGTTCACCATGACCACATCCTCTTGAGGGTATTCACCTGTCAAGCTGATCATAAAAAATACCCACCAGCGGCCCCATCAACGAGGCACACCTGAAGGACGTCATGTACGTCCTCGAGACAGGAAAGTGGTTTGGGTGGATCTTCACCTCGGAAAAATTGGAGTCTGGTTGCTGATCAGAAGATCATCAGAGTCACCACAGCTACCAGAAGTTCCTTTGATATGTCCAATCTAAATAGAGTTCTGACTTTCTTGATGGCTCAGGGGGATCCTAATAAAAGGTTAAAACTCTACGTAAAGTATGAATCCTGCAGCATGAAAGCACTGATGCTGGTGATAAAGCAGACAGGTGAGGATATAGTTATTTTTTGTTTATATTAATATATTCCTTCTCTCTGCTTTTACGGGAAAGGGAAAATTTAAATGCAGACGGGAGACCCTTTCAGATCATTGTTTTCTGGCTGCCTCTTTACCAGTGAATATGATTGCATCTAATTATATCAGAATTTATAGTTACTTTGAAACTAAATATGTATTATGATGTACATTATTTTTTTTTTTTTGTATATGTATGTATATATGTGTGTGTGTGTATACACACACACACACACACACACACACCCATATTATATATATATTTTATATATAATATATAAAATAATATATATATATATATATATATATATATTATTATATATATATACATATATACACACATATATACATATATACATATATATACATATCTATAATATATTATTATATATTATATATTATTTTATATATATATATAATATATTATAATATATATATATATATTATATTTATATATTATATATATTATTTAATATATATATAAAAATATATAATATATTAATATATATTATATATATATATACATATATACATATATACATATATACATATATACATATATACATATATACACACATATACATATACATATATATACATATCTATATATACATATGTGTGTGTGTGTTTTGTGTGTGTGTTGTGTGTGGTGTGTGGTGTGTGTGTTGTGTGGTATATATATGTATGTGTATATGTACTATATATTATTATATATATATTTGTGTGTG
>NW_023654907.1:0-4420 GCF_015228065.2 Penaeus monodon
TTGATTTTTTTATTTTTTTTTTACTAACTTATTATTTTTTTTTCGTCATTGATTCTTATAACCGGTGTTTACCGCTATTTATTAGTAGTACTATGTTATCATTATAACATAGTATTGTTGTTTTTTCTTGTTCATTACATTATTACCTTTATTTTTGTATAATATCGTTGCCCTTTTCTCTCCTCTGTAAATGCTGTCTTTCCTCTTTATTTCTCAAAGCCTTTCCCCCCGTATTCTCATTGATTATATATATAAATATATATATATATATATTATATAAAGTATATATATATTATAATATATATATCATATATATATAAAATTAATAATTATATATTTATATAAAATATATATATATATAATATATATTATATATATATATATATAAAATATATAATGTATATACTTTATATATATATATATAAAATATATATATATATATATATATTATATATACTTTTATATATAATATATAAATATATTATATATATATTATATTTTTTATATATTTTATATTATATTCTAGTATATAAAATTATATTATATATATAATCAATGAGAATACGGGGGAAAGGCTTTGAAAAATAAAGAGGAAAGACAGCATTACAAAGGAAAAACTTCCTGACCTCATATTTTCACTTTCTTCGTTATCGTTTTTATCATTTCAAGTATTCTATTGCTTCCTACTTCGCTTGTTTGCCGAATAGGTTTATAGTATAGTTTTCATACGATTTTGACAACTGAAAGGATTCGCACAGTAATGAAGCGCTCCGGGCGCAGAGTTCGGGAACCACAATACCTAAAGATTACACTTTATCGCATTTATTTGTGAAAAAGCACACCAAGCCAGAGAAAGATTCATGATTTATTTCGTGTTAAAGGAAGTTGAAACGGAAGGTTATTGTGTGTGAATTAAACGAAGCAAATGCAGAAAAAAATAAAAAAAATAAAAATCATAATGGAGTGCTTGAGAAGGTTAAGAGAGAGAGGGAGAGAGAGAGAGAGAGAGAGAGAGAGAGAAAAGGAGAGAGAGAAGAGAGAGAGAGAGAGAGAGAGAGAGAGTCAAAATAAATAAAAAAACATGAACATTGAAGAGAGATCTGAAGCGACAAAAAGTTGATATGATAAAAGAGAAAGTTAAATGACTCCACTTGTTGCCGAAGCCCTAGGGAGAAATTGGGGTCTCGGGACTTCCCATGAATATCTATCACGAACGCCCGTCCATAAAACTATCGGAACACGAAACCCTTTCACCTAGAAATACCTTCTTCATACGAGAGGGTTGAATGCGCAGATTGTCACCCTTGTGACAACGCTCCATGAGGGCCGAAGAGAGGGATTGAAAGGGGAAGTCGGTGGGGGGGGTAAGGGTACGTGATGACCGTATCTGCCACGCCTGTTGTGCTGTCTGCGTCACTGGACATCGGACACCTCGACTCTTGAGTGTCAGTTTAGTTGTTAAACACGAACACAAACACACACACATACGGAGGCAGAATATTCTCAGAAAGGAAATGCATATTGAAGAAAAAAGGAGCGTAAACTGAAGAGAGTTAGAACGATACCACGATAAGCGAGTTACTTTTGAAATCGCGGCGCGCATATGTATGCGAATCAAAATCGAACATAAAATGTGGCGCACAATCCAGCGTCTAGATCACTCCAGAAAAAAAGTTCGATGCGAAACTTCCAATGGTTAATCGATTCGGCTGGCCCATATAACAGAAATTAGAGCCACATAAAGGTCAGATAAATTGATTAGGAATAAAAAAAGGAAAGAAAAAGTACACTGGCATTCAAATGGACTCTATTTATGAGTTCCATAAAGATATTTCACGGCCGAGGAATCGATGTCGTGTAAACGTCCGAGGCTTTCTTGTTGTTGAAGATGGTTTATGGTTTTGAGGTCTCTTGGGGCGCTTCGCCGTGCGCGGTCGAGGCGCAAAGAGGCAGGAGGTTAGTCCCCCGGACCCTCCCGTACGCCGCCGAATCAGACAAAAGGAAATGGATCCGCGCCGCTGCATAGAAAGCTCAAGACGTTTGCCTTGCAGGGGATCAACGGCCACGGGAACGGAAAAGATTTCCTGATGTTTGAGACCTCGGGGAATGAACTTGTTCATGAAATGAGAGAAAACACGTCAGCAGGCAAAGGCTGTGAGTTTCAGGCTCTGACTTACAAGCACCAGGAAGTATCACCAACTCGTTTCTTGCGTTGTATTTCGAACAGTTGCATGGTTTCTTATCTTTGCGATTTCTAGACATATGGTACATTTGTATAATCTCAATATATATATACATACATATAAGTAGATAAACACACACACACACACACACACACACACACACACACACACACACACACACACACACACACACACACACACACACACAAACATTATACATTAAAGGCATTATATAACATATTTACGATGTTGTATAAATTAAGTTGTATACTGTTGTGATATCGGGTTTATAAGTAATGAAGACATTATTAACCCGATTGTAAAATGCTCCTAAAATATTGCGAAATCTTTATACAGATTAAGGATGTATATTTTCATGTTTGTTTTATTTTATTTTATTTTTATTTATTTATTTATTTTTTTTTTTTTTTTAAGTAAGTTTCCTCGTATCCTTATATTGTAATGCGCATGAGCGTAAGTGTGCCTCACCTAGACTTACTATGCCATATAATCGTTCACTTTGCTATACGACTTGTTCGAATGAACACTGTAACCCTCGTCTCTCTTCTTATGTATATACATGCATTTGCTTACGCCAGGCGCCACGATGCTTCACCTCACGCGCCCGCGAGGTTAATCTGAACAGTGCCAAGCTTAAACAAGCCCGTTTGGACGTGGATATCTTACATTGATTTTTGTTTATATCATTTTTAATATTTGTAAATATCTATATTGTAATGGTTATGACATTTTCTTATACATCCATTTTAATGAAGTGAGAACATAATTGGATAATGTAATCAATTAATGGACGAAAGTACACCAATTTAAACAAAAGACTCTTTACAACAGCGCAGTGAGTAGGATGGTGTCGTCATTGATTGTTACATTGCTGGTTATATGTTCGCTTCATTAAAAGGGGTTTTTTATCTACGAGTCTAATATTTGTATCCTTTTAAGGAAATGACTTTGTCGTGGTGTTGATAGTGTGAGTGCTTGTAAACCCAGGGGCATGCGCACAAGGGAGGTGCAGGCGAGTGATGTTTATCGTTAACTATATAAACAGCCCTTTTTCTTGTGTGTAAATGAGGAAATTGTTTTCGCTGTGTTTTCCTATAGTTCAATGTTTAGAAGTCGGAATTAGCTTCCGTACTTAGGCAGTGTAAAGGTCGAGTGACTGCTAAATACATGTGCCTCGTAACTGTGATTATTAGCCTTGTTTTGTGCTGTGGAGTCCACGTTTTAGAGATGCCTCCTAGTTTTTTTGCGGTATTCTATTTATTACGTTTGGTCCAGAAACCAGATTCTAAATCTGAAATTGATCATAGAGAAAAACAGAACATCAGAAGACTATACCCGTGTTTCATCGATTACTCGACAAAATTTTGATACTGTGAAACACGATATCCTCTGGAATAACATGAACGATATAAGATTTCCAAAAACACATCATCTAACTAATAAAAGCCATGTATGACCAACAACAAGCAACTGTAAGAACCACTTATGGGTTACCAGAATGGTTCAAAGTCAACCAATTAGTTTCGAAAAAGGTTGCTTCTGTCTCCGCACTTTTTAATATATATTCTGAAACAATTAATGAGAGGTGCTCTAGAGAATTTGAAGGACTGTAGATTTTTGGAGGATACAAAATATCCAAAACTGAGATACGCCGATGATATAGTTTTTAATTGCCATCAGTATCACTGAACTACAATAACTACTAGATAAAGTTAGAGAAGCAAGCGAAAAGGCTGGCTTCTTTCTTTATGCCAATAAAACTAAGATCATGAAGATTCGAAGATAACCGGCATGAACGATGATGAACATGTTACTATCATGGAGGTGTTTGGAAAATGTGAAAGAGTTCACTTATCTTTGGGGAGTTTTAACTAATACATAGATGATTCACCGGAGATAAAAAAAAGAATCCATTGCCAAAAACGCCACAGTTGCTCTCAGTAACATCTGGAAAGACCGAAGCATTACCTTAAAGGACAAAACTGAGGTTATTGAACTCATTAGTTTTCCCAATTGCGTCATATGGGTTTTGAGTGTTGGGTGCTGAAGAAGATAGACAAGAAAAAGGTCAATAGTTTTTGAATGTGGTGTTACAGACGAGTACTACGTATTAACTGGACAGAGAAGAAACGAATGAAAGAAGTGCTGAGAAAAATAAATTTACGCTGGCTGTTGGCATCTGAAAAAAAGGAAAGTGATGAGAAAATAAAAAAGTA
>NW_023654908.1:0-29701 GCF_015228065.2 Penaeus monodon
CACCAGATTTTACCACCTGCAGTATCATTTGCGTCGTTTTCAGGTGTGGGGTATAAGAGGTTCGATTTGCACATCGGTCAGGTCTGCAAGTGGCTAAGGTGGCTTGATTAACGTATTAACTACAGATAGGATTGTCCCATAGATCGGAGTACACCACACTTTTTAGGCATAACAAAGCATTAATTAGAGGGCCAACCAAAATTGCTTGTCTTTTCTAAGCATAGAGTAACTTTGGCAGAAAGGAAGCGACCAGATTTTGGCTGAAGGGTGACTGATGAGCAAACTCGGCTTTGGGTGTAAATTTTGAGTGGAAACTTTTCCCCACTTCATCTCCTGCCGATTTTCAACTGTTATACTCTGACTAGGTATTCTGTAAAAGTTACTGTAAAACAAGTTAACTTCTTCAATTGCAAAAGTTCTGCGGTGGTACTTCTTGTGAATTAACACATAACTACAACGCCTCAACATGTCCATACCTATTAACAAATCGCCTGGGAAACTGATTCCTTGAACAACCAACCCTAATGACGGACATATAACTTAAAAAAAAACTGGGATTAAAACAACTAAATGAAGCTAAACAAAAAAAAAAAAAAAAAAAAAAAAAAAAAAAAAAAACAAAAAACAAACGAAACGTAACAAGAACAACAACAAAATAAAGAAGCTGAGACCAACTAAAATAATCATTAAAGATGCTAGGAAACGTAAACATCAATACGGCTACAATAATAAAACAGACGGTCCAGCAAAATAGATTCCAAGTCTCATATATGCCAAGTCTTCCTAATATATTTATTGCTTTGGTTTCTGTGGCCCTAAACAATCACTCTACTTAACTTTTGGCTCGTGTTCTTGCAGCTCAAAAAGAGAAAGGGCGATCCAGAGCAGTGTTTTTGCCGCGTTTTCTACAAACTGATTCTAATATTTGGCCAATACACAGATCAACTGAGCTGAAACCGTTTATGTACATTTCTTATCTATTTTGGCATTAATATTGTTCATATTGAAACAACAATTAATGATAACAAAATTTAACAATTTAACGAGAAAAAAACGTACAAACACAATAAAATTATTAACTATTAAAACACAAACAATTACGCATTATAAAACAAACGAAATAAGCTCATAACATATAGACCAAATAGTTATATATACATATGTTAGACAAACATAAACTTAACATAGGTCCACATATGTTTTAACAATCATATTATGATGGGATTACACACATTTTTCATTTTTTCAGGAGTCTGAACTTATAGCAACATCTTTTTCTTTAACCTTCTTTTGCTACTAAGCAAGGCTTTTTATGGATTTGATGCGATTTATGTTCTAATCTCGTTTTAATTATTACTTCGAAAAATCCCTCTCGGACATCGTATTTTGTAGACAGAAGAGTAAAATCTGTAAAATGAATATCTGTTAATTTCTAATAAATTTCTCATCCTATTTCATATTACCAGATTGGAATCAATTGAATTGGATTTTGTTCTGATCTTATTTCTCAGGACTGTATGCTGTCAATGTCCTCCAATCATTATCGAAGCATTGAATGTTCCCTTCATATTTCTTGGCATCTTGTCACAATTGGTTGTGGTGTGGCAATCTCCCTTGATCTTTTGTCTAAAAAATTTCAGGTAAAACATGAGATCATTTACTAATGGATCATTTCAAATCGTCATCGAATCTCTTTTTAACCTCCTCACACATTGTTTTCCATAAACTTCTGCACTTTGTTTTAACACTACTCGACTAGTACATTTTATAATTTTATTTCTCCATTTGTCAAAAATCTGTGAACAGCTGCCACCTAAATATACATGTTTGTGGGGAGGTGGTTGTACAATTAATTGGTCAAAGTTGAAAAATTGGCTTTCATTAATATCCGTTGCAAAAATACTGTAAAGTTATCTATATAGTCATTTGATTTGGAAAATGCACAGAGTAAATTGGTGGACTTTCTCTCTGACAAAAGATTCAACTGGGTTACATGTTCGTAGAATACAATTAAGAATATGTAAACATAAAATATGCAGGGTCATTCATTCTCTAATAATGAGAGTTAGTGATGTGAGCTTTCTTCCTCTACAATGCTTTTAAAGTACTCCTGCAATGCTTCCCATTTCTGCACACCTCTCAACCGACTGACGTAATAAGCAGCAGGGTCTGTGAAGCGTGGAGATTTTAATTTGGTTTTAATTCAAATAATGTCTGACACTGTTTAAATTCATACCTGCGATTTTGCACTGTGTGCCAAGTACGTTATATGTGCCCTAATCAATTCCTCACACTGCCTTTGGAGGGTCTTTGCAGCTTCAGAGCCATAGTTTTATAGAATGGCCATACACTGAAAGACCAAAAGTCCGGCAAATTGGCTCTCATCTGCTGACAAACGAGTTATGCTCCCCCTTGATTTGGATGCCCCATCTGGCTGCAAATCCTATAAAGTTGTACAGGGGAATTTCACGAATTAGGGTGTTCAGCAACATATGGTAAGTGACTCTCCACTTGAGCCAACATTTTTTATCTTATATCTCCATAATGTCGTCAGTCCCATTCTTGTTTCAGTTTACTTCTCAATCAAAAAAACTTTACCAGTACAGTTAGCATTTTGTTGTGGCTGGACTCAGTCGACTCATCCTGATTATTAAAATTTGTATTTTCTTAGGCTCTAAATCTTCAGCGCTGCACGTACCCAGATTTTTTGTCAATTCTGCCTTAGTTCTTGTCAGTGCAATCCTTTGAGCTATGCGGAGTCAGGGACTTGACTTACCAGCTCTGTCATATGGTCAGCTATTGAAGGAAGGTATGTTCGGCATGGAGCAATCATCATATCGAGCCAATTTTAATTTGATCCCAACATTAACATTGTCGGCTCTGTGGCTTCATTTTCGTGGGATGTTTCATTTCATGCTCGGGATGTCTGAAAGAAATGGATTGTTGGGTGAGAATTCTACTTTTGATAGGCTTATATTCCACAATTTTCTATTTGTAAAGAATTTGAATACGTTAAATTTGTTAATTGAAAAGTATACATATTTGTTATCACAGATACCATATATTTATTATACTGTGTTATCTTCCATTGTCACCTGATGTAGTGAGTTCCTGCAGTTGGTTTTTTGGGCATTTGCTACGTAGCCTTTTGTAGGATTGCCGTCAATCCTGTCAATATCCATGGTTTTGAAATCGTGGTCGCAGCCATCACTAAGTTTCGCGTTGGACTCGCCCTAGAAAACAGAACAAACATTCATTGTGTTTAGTGAAACACATTCTCTTAACTGGAGTAAATTTCTGTCAAACTTAGGGGGGGGACAACTGAGACAATTGTCAAAAATATAACATGACACATATAAACCACAAACTGTATTTTATGTCATTAACACTCAACTGTGTGAGTCCGAAGTCGAAAGTAAAATTTGCCGATGAAGCAGTATTCTTTTGGGAGAATGGAGGTTCACAAGCAGAGTACAGCACATAAGAAGTGGTGGAGCTTTGTTGTGGTTTTTTGAGAGAGCTTATCTTACAACAGCTTTCCGTTCTTTCTTAAGTATTTAACTATCACTGTAGTATCGGAATACCGTTGGCAAAATAGCTTTAGATATTTTTACAAACTTAATGTATGAATTTAAAGAAAATTGCTTTTCCATTAAGTAAAAACCGTATCAAACGATGACACTATTTATGTTCCAGTCACTTATTTTATGTAAAATATTTTTTAAAGCCATGACTGCATATTTAAACATGATGCTGTTTTCGAATGCCAAATGAGTGTGTAGATTCTTAATCAATGATCTACAGTCAGAAGTTTCAGTTTTTTCCGACGTGGGTATCAGGAAAATTAAATTTCTCTTAAAAGATTTATTATTTGACTTACCTTTTTGTATTCACATTACTTGTGTACATAGCTTAAATATTTTCAAATATTTACAAATATCTTATTTCATTATTGGATACAGAGTTTTGCATGTGGGCGTGGAAGTGGAATTTTTTTTCCACACGCAGTTGCTAAATGTCACCATACAACCACATTTGGAACAAAATATCCACGAATTGGCAACTCTGTCCCAGAGTCCCAGCGTTAACCCTACGGCCTATTCGATTAATCTGCCCGCCAGACAAAAGTCGAGAGCGGGCGAAAAAAACAAACACGGCCGACGCTTATCATATGGTTCTGTTTTTAACAATTTGTTAATTTGCTACAGTACTCCTGATAAAGATTTATTTTGCTGGTTACAATACCAACATCTCAATTGTACAATCACATAAATATAAGCACATAAGTTCAAAAATCCTTGCTACTCATGGTCTTTGCCTCTGTGCGAACATGTGTTAACATGAAGAAGGATGACTGAGCTGTGTTTCATGAAGGGGACCTGGGCAAACATGACGCAGCTGGCTGTGAGCGGAGGAGCGGAGGACAAGCAGAGAGACGCAGTTGGTGCTGCTCCTGTGAAGACCTCGTGTGTGCCTTTGTGACCTGAATAAACTTTGTGTTTCCCTGTTATACAAGCTGTATCGGTGCAGTGTGCATGCTTGATTCCCCCCCCCCCCCCCCTGGTGATTTTTTTTGTCCGATAAAGTGTACGGTAAATACTATTGTATTAAGGAAGAGACTGGTCATTTTGTTGTTTTTCGTGCGCTGCCTCGCACTTGGCGTTTCCCCTCTGTGTTCTGGGACGCTGTGGTGCTCGTTGGCGTTTCCCCTCCTGGTGTTCTGGGACGCTGTGGTGCTCGGTGCCTGTCTTGTGTTGGTGGCAGAGAGACGAGGCGGGCGGCGTAACAATACGATACACGAAAGGTTAAAATCATGAACAAAAACACAGAAATACGGACAAACAGAATAAACAATTAAGGACATTAAAACTACAACTAAGCCACTAAAAACTCATAAAACGGTAATATAAACATATGTTAAGAACAGGTATTTTTTTGGGCCAGCCTTCGTTGGAGGCGGATTGGTCCACGAGATGCGCTCCACAAAAGGGATACCCACTTAAAATTTTTCAATCCTACACAAAACCTCAGCTTTGTCCGTAAGGTATGCTTTCGTGTCTTTCCAGATGTTATTAAGCGCAACTGTGGCGTTTTTGGCAATGGTAAATTATATATATATATATTATTAATATATATTGATATATATTATTAATATATATTATATATCTATTAATATATAGAGTATATATGGGTGCGTGTGTGTGTGTTTTTGTGTGTAGGTATTTCTATATATCATATATATATGATATATATATATATATCTATCTTTATATTAATATATATCTATCATATATATAATATTAATCTATATATATCTCGATCTATACTATACCTCATATCTATATATATATATAGCATATAGGACACACACACACACACCATACACACACACACACACGCACTCACATTACACCCACGACACACATAAACCATCTCTCTGCTATATATATATATATATATATCTATATCTAATATATATATAATCTATTTATACATATATATTATCTATATATATGATCGGATACTATCCCTATATATCTGTCTTATATATTTTTTATTTATAGGATATTCTTATATCTATAGCTTATATATTATCTATATATCCTCTATATATATTAGTATTGTGTGTGTGTGTGTGTGTGTGTGTGTGTGTTTGTGATGTATGTATTACCTATCTATATATATCTATCATATCATATATATATAACTATATATATATATATGTATAAATATATACTGTGTGTGGTGTGTGTGTGGTGTGTGTGGTGTGGGTGTGTTGTGGGTGTGGGTGTGGGTGTGAGTCTGGTGTCGTGTGGTGTTTGTGTGTTGTTGTGTGTGTGTATTGTGTTGTGTTGGTGTGTGATGTGTGTGTGTGTGTGTATGTATATATAAAATAATAGATATATATCTTTATATCGTAATCTAATATATTATCTATATATATATTATTATATAATATGTATTGATATATCTAATATATATATATATATATATAATATATATATATATATATTATATATGGTATATATATACACCACATACAGACATATATTGTATAATATACCATTATAATTTATTATCTATATTATATAGATATATATATATATATACTATATATATATATAAACATTATATACAACATATACCTATATATATATATATGTATATATATAAACCCCCATACCTACAGATATGTATATAACTAGGTATATATTACATATTATATATCTATATATATATATATATTCTATCTATATATTTATATATATAGATATTATTTGTGGTGTCTTGTGTGGTGTGTGTGTGTGTGTGGTCTGTGTATTTTATCTATATACGCTATCTATATATATATATATATATGATATAGTATATTATATATATATATAGATATTATGTATATATATATATCATAATATTATATATATATATATATATATATATATAATGTACTACTATATATTCTATATATATATTGTATACCGCCTTTATACTATATAATGTTGGTAATATATGTATATTCTATCATCTATGGTAATATATATGTGTGTGTCTTGTGGGTATCTATGTGTGTAATATATTATATGTATATATATATATATATATATATATATATATATAGATATATATTATAGATGATGGGAATTCTATTTCGTTACGGAGGATGTGGATAATTCTATTTCTATTCCATAACAGTGCTGTTTTCCACGTGGATCCAAAATGTCCCAAATAAGACCACCCGCTCAGGCGAGGGCGAGGTCACATTTTTATCCTACCTCGTTTGCCGAGAGTTCGTGCTAAGCTACCACCGCGCTAAGGTCAGCCTCGCCTCCCTCAAGTGTCTGACCCGTGACCTCCGCGCGGCCCGATAACCGTATAAATAAACATGTCGTGTTCTTATACTGCGTGGTGTCACTCGCCGAGAAAATAAAGAGTCCGCCGTTAACAAGTATAACTACCTCCTGTTCACACATTGTCCTAGGAAGATAGTCTTTTACAATCTATCCACCGCTGCCACCGATTGTAAAAGGCTATCTTCCTTAAGTACATGGTGAACAGAGTAGTTATAAACTTGGTAAGTCTTGACTCTTATTTCGAGAGTTGACACCCACGCAAGTAATAGCACACTACATGTTTAGTTATACGTTGTACGGGCCGCGGAAGGTCACGGTCAGCCGACCTGGAGGGAGCGATGGGCTGACCTTAGCCGCGGTTGGTAGCTTAGCAACGACTCTCGCGGTCAAACGAGGTCAGATATAAATGTTCCCTCGCCCTCGCTGAGAGGGTGGTTTCTTATTTGGACATTGGATCCACGTGAAACACCACTGGTCTCCTGTAATAGAAATAGAATTATCCACATCCTGTAACAAAATAGAATTATCCACAATCTTATATATAATATTATATATTATATATATATATATGCTCATTCACACACACAAACCACACACATCCACCATACACACACACAAACACCTAACACACACACACACACACACAACATATATATTTCTAATATATATATTATATATATAGTAATAAGATGTGATATTCTATTTCTGTTACGGATTGGTAATTCTTAATTTCTATTACCAGTAGCACCACGTGGCTGTTTTCCACGTGATCGCAAATGTCCCAAATAAGAACCACCGCTCGCGAGGGCGGAGGTCACATTTAATATCTGACCTCGTTTGACCGAGAGTTCGTCTAAGCTACCCCGCGCTTAGGTTCGCCTCCTCGCCTTCCTCCAGTGGCTGACCGTGACCTCCGTCGCGGCCGGTAACCCGTATAACTAACATGTCGTGTCTTATACTGCGTGGTTTCACTCTCATATAAAGATCAAGACGTTAACAGTATAACTACCCTCTGTTCACCATTGTAGTACTAAAGGAAGATAGTCTTTTACAATCTTGTGTGGGTGTAGTGCACACCGGTATGGCTGGGTGTTGTATGAAGCTGAGATCACGGGGACCGCAGCTCCCGCATTCGGCTAAGGACTGGTCAGTACCTTTTGGGTGCTGCTGCTGTTGTCACTCTGCTAGGGATCGGATGCTCGTCTCGTTTTTCGGGCTCTGCGGCTTAATACACTAGCGCTTGTAAGGCGCAGGGACGAGGGGAGCCCGGCTGTCCAATGAGCGCGGACATGGCTGTGGACCATGTGTGACCCAACCTGGTAGACTAGCGAACTCCGGTTTGCGGGGTGCGGTGCTGCTACAGGTTGGTGTGGGTGTGGTGCCCACAGTATGCTGGGTGGTTGGTAGTGAAATCGAGATCAACGGGGATCCGGCGGGCTCCCCAGTCGTCTAGGACCTGTCAGAGTCCTTTTGGTGCGCTGCTGTTTGTCTGCTCGTGCTAGAGGATCGGTAAGGCTGATCTCGTTTTTCGGCCTCTCGGCTTAAATACACTAGCGCGTGTAAGGCCGCGCAGGGAACAAGGAGGCCCGCCCTGTCCAATGACATCGGACATGGCTGTGGACCTGTGTGACCCAACCTGGATAACTATGCTGACTCCAGGTTGCGGGTCGTGCTGCTACAGGTACTTATCCCCCTCCAGAGAGTGAGCAAGCGAGCGAGCGATAAATACCATAACGTATCACTGCCGGTGGTCGCCAGTAGGAGGTATGGATTATCCCACTGATCCTGTAACAGAAATAGAATTATCCCACATCTTATAAATATATATTATCTCTATATATAGCATACTACAAGCTAACACACACACACACACACCACACACACACACCACACACACACACACATGAAACACACACACACACATACACCCCCACACACATTAGCCACACCAAACATTATATTATAACTGCACCACCACACACATACACACACACACCACACCCACACACAACCACACAGCACACCACACAACTACCACACACACCATATATTACCTACACACCAGAACCACACCGACCACACCACCACAAACACACACACACCACACACACACAACGCCACACAACACCCCCCAATGAAGCACACACACCACACACCCACATATTTATATTATTATATATATTATAGATATATATAGCTTATTATAATAATTATATATATATATGTTGTGTGTGTGTGTTGTGTGTATGTATGTATGTATGTATTGTATATAATATATAATATATATTATAGATATATATATATCGATATATCTATATAGATAGATAGATAGATAGGATAGATAGATAGTAGATGGACACACCACATATATATACATCCATACTATATATATATATCTATATTATAGTATTTTATATATATATATTATATATTATATATATATATAGACAAATATAAAATAGATATATTCAAACTTTATATATATATTATCTATAATATAATACAATATATATATCTATATCTATATATATCTAATATATATATATATATATATATATTATAAATACATACATATATATGTATTATACATTATTGATATAAGCTTTGGGGGAGGGGGGGAGGGATGCTATATATATATATATATAGCTAGATATATATATAGTATTTATATTATATATATATATATATATATATATATATACCCACCCCTGTATACCCATATATATGCTACATATACTAATGCATATATATCATATACAGACAGATGATATGGTATATATTACTATATATATATATATATATATGTATAACTATATATATATATATATATTTCATACATATACATCATATTGTGTGGTGTGTGTGTGCGGTGTGTGTGTTGGTGTTGTATGCACATAACACCACACACCACCCACACACCCATATATATATATTATATATATATTATATATATATAAGAAAATATCATGGTTGTTTGCTATTATATATATATATATATATATATATATATACACGCACCACCACATATATACATACAAATACACAAACACACACACACACACCTATATATATATATATATATAATGATGATATATATATATATATATATCTATATTATATATATATATATATAATCATCATCATCATCAAGGGCTAAAAACGCCGCGGGCACATTGCCGCATCACCCTTCGCTTCCAGCCACATGGTTCTTCGAGGGCGATCTCCAGGCAGGACCATGGCCCATCTCTAATTTTCTCGCGACAGGTCTCGTCGAGCTGCCCTCAGCCATGATCTCCTAGTCGCCCACAGCCGCCCTCCACCCAGGGGTGGTGCTCGCAAGAGAGTACCTGATGAACAGGGTCGTTCCCGTATTCCACATTATTGCCAAGTAATCAGGTCCATGCCAGTCTCACGGTGTCACCGCTGGTTGGGCACGTGGTCCTGCCAACTGTACCCTATGATCCGGCGAAGTGGCTTGTGCAAAGGTCTTCGAGATGAGACTCCAGACACTGATCGCGTCCATGTTTCCACATTTCCATAGAGCAAAACTGGCAGATGAAGGCGCTATGAGACACGCAGCTTGTCCTTCTGCATAGGACCGCCTCTCCAAATGCTTAATATAATCTGTTTGGAATTCCCTTGACCCTATGATCTCCCATAGCGATTCCTTAATCACCGATTCCACATGCCTTCTTGATGTCAATGTAAGTTTGCGTGGACCTACGAACAACTCACCACGGCGTTCCACAATTATTCGAGAGCTAGTATACAGTCAATTGTGGACTTGCCAGGAAAATCCAACTGCTCCGCTCTGATGCCTCAGTAGTGGTTGCGGATCCTTTTCAGAAGGATGGGGCGAGAACTTTGCCTGTATGTTGAGCCAGTGTAAATGCCAGGTAGTTTGCTTACAATCCCAAAGAATCCCCTTTCCCCTTCCAGAGTCGGGATGACCACGCCCTCAGCAGGTCAGGTGGAATGGTACCGACTGCCGATGGCAGCTGGATGTATGCAGGTCAAGCCTAGGTTCACCCCACCTTTGCAGTCGCAGGATAGCAACCTATGCCTAAAGCTTTCCCACTCTTCAGCTTGAAATCGCCAGCCTAACCTCCATTATAGTAGGTAGGAGTTTCCTTCCTGATGGGTGGTCCAGTGCAGGTATTGTCACAATTGCATCCAAGCTACTGTTGGAGGGTCGACATGGTAGCATAACTGCTCAAATACTAAGCCCAACGTTTCAGAACCCCACATGAACTGGTATCTGTCCATCGCTGATCGGACTTGCAGTCCTGATCTGTGAGAGTGCTTAGATTCCATCTTTCTCAGGGCTTGGTAGGCAGGCGAAGGTCGTTTAACCTTGTCCCTTCCTCAGCATAGTGTTCAGGCTACCCCATGGAGCGGCTACACTAAGCACAGATTTGTTCCTTCACCAGCTATGCGACATGCTCAGTGGACTCAAGGAGATAGAATTCTGCCTTCCTCGGGCATACACCAATGGACCTCTGCTGCTTCTAGTGTTACGCACTTGAAGAGCTCCCACAGCTACTGGGTGTCCGAGTCTGTGGAAGCGTCATAGAACTTGCCATGGTGAACCACATGCCCACCTCCTCCCCCTTAGTCTGTCCAGGTTGACCACCTTAGCTACACCACCACTGAGGGATGGGGCTTTTGAAGTATACTACAGGTAGCCCAACTCAGCCTATGGTCAGTGCCATAGACTCGCAATCCAGTGAACCCAGCAGTTCTGGAGGATCCTCCATTGCGTGCTACACAAGTGGTCAATCTCCTTAGCCACTGTACCTATATCGCTGTAACCATGTCCATCGAAGCGGGTTGGAGTCTGGTACCAGAGCCCAGAGATCCTCATTTTCTGGACCATAGCAAAAGTCTCTGAGAGAGGCCTATTCACTCCGTCTGCTGGGGTCGCTCGTGAGCAGGGGCCGACAGACATGCTTCTAGCGAGCTCGGTCACAGCCTGATTATCGCGCATTGAATTCACCCAGAACAATGCGCATATCTCGTCTGGGGCATTGTCTGCAACAAGAATGCGAGTTTGGCGTAGAATACTTTTCACATCAAGTTACATCATCGAGGACGTATACAGCAATAGAGACATGAATCAAGCAGTCTTCAGTCTCATTTCCATAGTAATCCATCAACCGGTGTTACCTCAACTACCGAGGCTGAATCGGCTGGAGATGGCTATGGCTACACCCTGATGCTGACCATCGCTAGCCCGCCCAATCGTAGTAGTGTAACCTTCCTACTGTCCGTAAGCCGCTACCAAGTCTTCTCACCCCGAGAGGGCGCCACCTTCAACTCCCAGTCGCTTCAATTGTCCCGCGATAAGGCAGAGTACGCTCATCATCCGCAAGACTCGATTGTTCCCGCGCCTACCGGAAACTCGCCTGAAGTTACTTCGGTGTCACTTCGGTTGCACATGCCACCTTTGCCGCCGGCTGCCCCATATATATACTACATATATATATATATATAATTATATATATATATATATATTATATTACTATTAATTACTATATATATATATAGATACATATGTGTGTGTGTGTGTGTATCATATGCAGATATGTGTTGGTGTGTGTATATTTTATACTATAACAATATGTCCTAGTGTTCATGAATAGACCTATTAGGACAAACGGAAAAAATAGGAGCACGACACCACCGTTTGACATGGACCCAAGGCGACATATGGTTATTTGTGGCGCATTGCTCTAGTGACATCGTGCAGGTGGGCCAGGAGTCACGGGCTTCTTCTCAACTCACACGCAAATCACGACTCACGAACAGAAAACAAGCAACCAGAGCAAGCGGACTAAAATGTAAAAAGACTGCTGACCCGGCGCCTGCAGCCGCATCGCTGTCATCGCTCGTCTCCTAGCCTCTGCTTTTTACACAATTATCATAAATGAAAATATATGTACGTTAGTACGACCTTACTCATAGAAGGCAGCAACCGCAAAAGAACCGTGAGAAAAATAAAGAAATTTACTCTATTTTTCATATTATGAATACCCATTTCCTTTAATACAACACAATATAGATTTTAATACCAGTATTCATACATATATAGATATATATTTATATATATACTATATATCTATATCTATAGAATATATCTTAATTAGTATACCTATATATCTATATTATATATATAATGTATATATGTATATTTTATATATATAGATATCATATATCTATACATTTATATATACTCACCAGACACACTATTTATATATGCAGATATCATATATATACATCATATATGTATAAACTGTATACCTATATTTACATATATACTTATAATATATAATATATATAAGATATATATCTATCTATCTTATATATATATATATTTTATACATAGATATCGTAGATCACAGAAATGCATAAGCAGCTGTGTCTATTATATATATAATTATGTATATAATCTATATATGTTATATACACACACACACAACACCCCCACACACCACACACACACACCACACACACTCACACACACAACACACACCCACACAACACCACACACACACACAACACACACATCACACACACACACACACACCCACCACACCATGTATATATGTATCATATATATTATATATAATATATAGATATAGTATAGATGATGATAGATAGTAGAGTAGTATGATAGCCTAGATAGATAGACTGTGTAAATAGTATTATGATTTATACATTACTATATATATATAGAATATATATTATTATATATAGAATCAGTATTAATGTATATATTATAATAGTATACATATATAATCCATAATAATATAAGATATACATAACACACCACAAATTAAGTAAGAATCAAAAGAAAAGAAAAAAAAAAAAACAAAAAAAAACACAAAATATATCTATAAATATCTATATTATATATATGTATATCTTATATATATATACTTCTATTTTATATAATTCTATATATATATACACACACCCCACACACACACACGCCCCACACACCACACCACACACACACACAAACAAGAGCACACACCCACCACACACACCCTACACCCAACCTTACACACTACCCCCACACCTACACACACTACACACAAACGCTACAACACCCCACACACGCCCACACCACCCCCACACCACACCACACACACACACACCAACACACACACACACACACAACCCCACAACACATATATATATATATATGGATATAATATAATATATAATATAGAGATATATATATAATTAGATAGATATGCATATATACTATATATATATATATATATATATATTTATATATATATATATATATATATATCTATATATATATATTTTACATATATATATATATAGATACTTATCTATTATCTATATCTATATATATATATAGATCAATATATGTACGCGTATATCTATATCTCTCTATTCTCTCTCATATATATATATCTATATATATATCTATTCTAGAAACTATATATTCATATCCTAATCTCATATATATGTCTCTATTCTATATCTCTACTTCTTCTATATATATATATTCTCTATATATCATTTCTATACTAATATGTATACTGATATAGCATATCTATATATATATATTATCTATATATATCGAATCTATCTAATATATATCTATATCCCCACCCACACACACCGGCACCCCCACACCCACACACACACCACACCCACACACCCTACCCCACACCCACACACACACACACATATATAGATATGTGTGTATTGTGTATGTATGTATGTCTTACTATATATACATACATGCTACTACATACATACACACACTACCACAATATATGATATGTGTGTGTGGTGTGTGGGTGTGGTGTGTGTGGTGTTGTGTGTGTGTGTGTGGGGTTTGTGTGTGTGTGTGTGTGAGGTGTGGTGGAATATCTCTCTATATATATAATCTAGATTATCTATATATATATCATATATATATCCTAATCTTGTCCTCTCTATATACGTCGTATATATTAAGCTATATATATATAATATATATTCTATTATCTATAGTTATATATAATATATACATGATTTCTATATTACTATATATCATCTAATATCTATATCTATATATCATATCTACTATATCTATATATATGTATACTATATATCTATTATCTTATATATATATATATATATATATCTATTCTCTCTATGCATATCTATCTATCTATATCTATATACTTCTACTCTATATCATAATATCGTTCTCTCTATAATTATGGGTTGTGTGTGTGTTGGTGGTTTGGTGTGTGTGTGGTGGTTGTTTTGTGTGTGTGTGTGTGTTGTGTGCGTCGTGTGTGTAGGTTGTGTAGGTGTGTGTCGTGTGTGTAGGTGTGTGTCGGTGTGTGTCAGGTTGTGGTGTGGTGTGTTGTTGTGTGTGTGTGTGTGTGGGATGTGTGTGTTTGGTGTGTGTGTGTGTGGGGATGTATATATAGTATCTAGAATTTATATATATATATTAGTCAGATATATATCTATAATAATATTCTATATATATATATATCTTTTTTTTTTTTTGGTTGTGTTTTTTTTTTTTTTTTTCCTTCTTCTTTTTAATTCTTACATATATTTGTGTGTGTGTTACTGTATCATCTCTATATATTTATATATATGTAGCTATATATACCTCTATACTATATACTTATATATGTATTATATAATTGATTGTCTATATATATTATATATTATATACAATATATATATATATCCACATTCTATCTCATCTATCTATCTATCTTCTAGCTATCTATCTATCTATCTATATATATATACTGTATATATTATATATATGTTATATAGACATGCGTGTGTGTTTGTGTGTGTGTGTGTTGTGGTGTGTGTGTGTGGTGTTTGTGTGTGTGTCTATGTTTGAATGGTTTGTGTGTGTGTGTATGTGTGTGTGTGTGTGTGTGTTTGTGTGTGTTGTGTTTGTGTTTGTGTGTGTGTGTGATGTGTGTGTGGGTGTGTGTGTGTGTGTGTGTGTGTGTGTGTGTATATAATTAGATATTATATACATAATTATATATATCTATATACACATTTGCTTATGCATTTATTTATATAATATATATATGGATATATTATATATATTATATAATATATATTCTATATATAGTATATATATATATATATATATATATATGATAATTCTATGGTACTTTTATACATATTATGTTTAGATATTGCATCATTCATTACTAAAGTGTCCTGTGTATATATATATAAATTTTGGGGGGGGGGGGTAAAAATTTTAATATATATATATTATATATATTAATATATATATATATATTATTAATAATATATAATTATATATATATAGATTATATATATCTATATATATCATATATATATCGCTAATATATATATAGAATAATATCTATATATATATTAATATGTATGAATTATTTGTATCATAAATCTATATTTGTGTTAGTAAGGAATTGTATTTCATTAATATGAAACATATGATTAATTTTTCTTTATTTTTCTCACGTTTCTGTGCCGTGGGCGGCCTTCTATGAATGAGTTCAGCTACTACGTACATATATGTAGTGGCTGAGAATTGGTGGTAAAAGCAGAGGCGAGGAGACAGCGAGACAGCGCATGCGGCGGGGCAGGCGCCGGGGGGGGCCAGCAGCTTTGTTCCAAGGGTTAGTCCGCGGCTCGGGGGGCTTCGGGTGGGGTCGGAGGCGTGAGGAGTGAGAAGAGGCCCGGGACGCCCGGCCCCCGGCCCGGGGGGGCCGCGCAGCGCACAATACCGAGGCGCGGGGTGCCATGGCAACCAGGGGTGGGCCGGTGGGAGCCTAGGGTGTGCCTTTTGTGGGTCCTTAATAGGGTCTAGATAAGGAACACCTGGACAGATAGGTAATCTGTGATACATATCCCACACACACACACACATAGCTGCATAGGGGACACACACCCCACCCTAAGGTATATATCTTATATATATATATTATATAGATAATATATTATCGATATATATATCTATATATATAGTATATATCTCCTGGGGCAGCGTCGGCGGCAAAGGTGCGTGCACCGAGTGACACCCGAACGTAACTGCGCGGTTTTCCTGGTAGGCGCTGGAACATCCGTGCGGCAGATGCGCGGTTACCTCTGCTAGCGCGGACATTAAGCGCTGGGAGTTGAGGTGCTGCCCTCTCTGAGGTGCGAAGACTTTGGTAGCGGCACTATCAGTATGGGAAGGGACACCTGCTACTGTTCGGCTGCACGATGGCAGCACCGCCAGGGTGAGCCATAGCCATCTCACCGACTCAGCCTCGGTAGTTGAGGTACACCGGTTGATGGAGCTATTAGGGCATGAGACTGAAGTATGCTTTTGATTCATGTCCTCTTATTGCTGTATCGCTCCTACGAGTAATGTTAAACTTGATTGTGAAAGAGTTATTCTACGCCAAACTCGCAGCTGCTGCAGACAATTGCCCCCTCACGAGATATTCCATTGTTACTGGTGAATTCAATGCGGTATCCGCTGTGACCGAGCTGCTATGAATGTCTGTCGGCCCCCTGGCTCGATAGCTGATCCCCACAGCGAGAATAGCCTCCTTCTCATAGAAACTTTGCTACGGTCCATAAAAATCGGCTCTCTGCTCCTGTACCAGCATCCTCAAAAACCGCTTCGCTGACATGGTACAGCGATATAGGTACGGTGGCTTAAGGAGCAATTGCCACATTCTTGTTATCATCGCGATGAGGTATCCGCCAAACTGCTGGGTTACTGGATTGCCGGTTCTATGGCACTGACCATAGCCTGGTTGTGGTGCTACCCTGTCATAGTCTACTTCATCCCCATCCCTCCAGTGGTGTGTATGCTAGGTGTTTCAACCTGGACAGACAAGGAGAGGAGTGTGCATGTGGTTCACCATGGCCAGTCCTCTGACCGATTCACAGACTCGACACCCAGTCTCTGGGTGGAGATCTCAAGTCTAACACTAGACAGCCTAGGGTCCCATTGTGTATGCCCGAGGGCCAAGGCAGAATCTATCTCCCTTGAGGCCACTGAGATGTCGCATAGCTCTGCTGAAGGGAATCAACTCTTGTGCCGCTCCATGTGCGTAGGCTTGAACAATGCTGGAGAAGGGACAAGGTACCCGACTTCGCCTCCATACCAACCTTATAAAGATGAACTCTAGCCGCTCTCACAGATGACTGCAGTCCTGATCAGCGATTGACAGATCACTCAGTTCATGTTTGGGTTACATGACGTGGCTGAGTATTTTGAGCAGTTGTAACCAGTCGACCCTCCACAGTTGCTGATGCAATTGTGACCAATACCTGCACTGGAACCCACCCTCAGTAGAAACTCCTTCTACTAATGGAGGTTAGGTGGCGATTTCCAAGCTGAAGAGTGGGAAGCTGTTAGCATATGTGATATGCCATGCTGACTGCTAAGCTGGGGTGAACCTATGGCTTGAGCCTCATACAGTCATGACTGCCATCTTGCATTCTGGTACCATTCCACTGACCTGCTGAGGGCGTGGTCATCCCTGCTCGGAAGGGGAGGGATCTTTGGGATTGTAGCACTCCGTGGCTTACACTGCTCACCATACCAGGCAAGAGTTCTCGCCCCCATCTATCTGAACGGATCCTGCAACCACCTACTGAGCATCAGAGACCGCATTCCTGGATTTTATTCCTGTCAAGTACCATTTGACTTATACTAGCTCTTCGAATAATTAGTGAACGCGTGGTGAGTTTTTCGTAGGCCCGCAACATAACATTGACATCAATAAGGCATTTGACTCGGGTATAGGGATCGCTAGGGAAGATCCTGGAGTCAAGGGAATTCCAACACAGATAATACTAAAGCATTTGGAGAGGTCGGTACCTATGCAGAAGGCAAGCTGCGTGTCTTCACGGCCTTCATCTGGCCATTTTTGCTCTATGAGTGAAACCTGGCGCTATCCAGTGTCCTTGTAGTCTCATCTTGATGCCTTTTGCACAAGTCCTTCGCCTGATCATAGGGTTACGTGGAAGGACCAAGTGCCCAACAGCGTTACACCGTAGCTGGCATGAAGCCTGCTACTTGCATAGCTGTGGACTGTGAAACGCCCTGTCCGTCAGGTTATCTCTCTGCTAACACCTGGTGGAGGAGCTTGTGGTACGACCTAGGAGATTCATGGCTTGGGGCGCTCGACAGACCTGTCCGCGAGAAAATTAGAGATGGCGCATGGCCTGCCTGGAGAACTCGACTCGAAGAATCCTCGTGGCTGGAAGCGAGGCTGGTGCGGCCATGCACCCCGTCGGCGTTAGCCCTTGTGTCTTATGATATGCTATAACTATATTTATATATATATTATATTATTATATTATATATATATATATATATATACACATATATTCATGTGTGTGTTTGTGTGTTGTGGATTTCTGTCATGTATATATGTGGTGTGTAGTGTGGTATAATATTAATATATTATATATATATATATATAATGTATATATATATATATAATTATATATATATAAAATATTTGTGTGTGTGGTGTGTTTGTGTCTATGTGCATACTACACCCAACACAACACACCCCATGCCACCCGGCGCACACACACACCACACATATTGCTTATCTGTTATGTAATATATACTATATATATATATATCTAATATATATCTAATATATATATTTAAATATATATTTTACTACATATAGATGTCTGTATATGTAGATAATACTGCCATATATGATGTAGGCATATATATGTCCTAATACAGGTGTGTGTATATATATATATAGATATATTATTATATCTGATACTTATATATATATTATATATATTATATATATATTATATTAATCATTACCAAAGCTATATCAATATATGTCTATATACCTATATATGTATGTATTTCATATATTCATTATATTTCATATATATATATATAATATTATATATATATATCTATCATATATATGTCTAGCTATATATTTACATATAGATCATGTTTTATGAATATACCTATTTATATATTTGTCTCTATATTATAATATCTATATAATATCATATATATTATATATATATATATCATTTAGATATATATATATACTATGTATGTATATATATGTGTTTGACTATCTATCGATATATCTATCTATCTTCTATCTAGTCTATATACTACTGTATATATATATTATATATATATATATATATATATATATTACTACATACATACATACATCACACACGACCGCACACACGCACGTATATATATATATTGATAATTACGTATTAAGTATATATCTATATTATGGTATATATAAATATAAATATATATTTGTGTGTGTGTGTGGGGGTGTGTGTGTATGTGTTTTGTGTGTGGTGTGCGTGTGTGTGTTGTGTGGTGTGTGTGTGTGTAGGTTTGTGGTGTGTGTGTGTGTGTGTGTCTGTGTGTGTGTGTATGCATGTTTTCTATATATATCTGTGTGTGTGTGTTTGTGTGTGTTGGTGTGTTTGTGTGTGTGTGGTGTGGTGTGGTGTGTGTGTGGTGTGGTGTGGTGTGTGTTAGTGTGTTAGCGGTATTATGCTTATATATCTATATTTATATATATCTTATCATATGTGGAAGTCTATTTCTGTTACGATGTGGATAATTCGCATCTTCCATATACTGGTGAGCACCGGAGTGGATCCGTTATTGTTTCGTCTAGCTCGCTTTGCTCACTCTCTGGAGGGTGAGTACCTGTAGCAGCACGCCCCGCACCTGGTTTCAGCATATTAACCCAGGTTTGGTCCCCAGGTCCACAGCCTGTCCGCGCTCATTGGACACGGGCTCCCCTCGTTCCCTGCGCCTTACACAGCGCTAGTGTTTTTAAGCCGCAGAGCCGAAAACGAGATCAGCATTTCCGACCCTCTAGCAAGAGCAGACAAAGCGCGCACCACAAGGACTGCCCAGTCCTTAGCCGACCTGGGAGCCTGCCGCTCCCCCGTTGAGCCCGACTTCACTACCAACACCCAGCCATACCTGTGGCACATCACACCCCAACAAAACCTGTATCAGCATCACCCCGCCCTGGATGTTCAGCATAGTTACTCGCAGTTGGGTCACAAGGTCCACAGCCTGTCGCGGCTCATTGACACGGGGCTCCCCTCGTTCCTGCGCGCTACACAGCGCTAGTGTAATTTAAGCCGCAGAGCCGAAAACGAACGAAGCATTACAGGAAATCCTCTAGCGAGCTGACACAGCAGCAGCACCAAAGGACTGGGACCAGTCATTAGCCGACTGGGAGCTTCCGCCTCCCGTTGATCTCCGACTTCACTAACAACACCAGCCATACCTGTTGGCATCACACCCACACAAGATGTAAAAGACATCTTCCTAGTACAAATGGTGACAGAAGGGTATTTTATACTTGTTAACGGCGTGACTCTTATTTCGTGGAGTTGACACCACGCAGTATAGACACGACATGTTTTAGTTTTCCGGGTTATCGGCCGCGCGGAGGTCCGGTCAGCCCACCTGAGGGAGGCGAGGCTGACCTTAGCGCTGTGGTAGCTTAGCACGAACTCTCGGTCAACGAGGTCAGATATCAAATGTGACCTCCGCCCTCGCTGAGCGTGTGGTTCTTATTTGGACATTGGATCCACGTGAAAACAGCCACGTGGTCTACATGTATAGAAATAGAATTATCCCATCCTGTAACAGAAATAGAATTTCCAAATCTTATATTATAGATATATATATATATATATCTATATTATATGTTGTGTGTGTGTGTGTGTGTGTGTGTGTGTGTTGTGTGTGTGTGTGTGTTGTGTGTGTTTTTGTGTTGTGATGAGCATATATTAGATATATATATCTCGATATTATGTAATTTGATATTCTATTTCTGTTACGGATTGGATAATTCTATTTCTGGATACCAGTAGACCACGTGGCTTTTTCACACGTGGATCAAATGTCCCAAATAAGAACGCCCCGCTCAGCGAGGGCGGAGGTCACTTTTAATCTGACCTCGTTTGCCGGAGTTCGTGCTGAAGTACAACCGCGCATAAGGTCAGCCCGCGCTCCCTCCATGTGGCTTGACCGTAGACCTCCTCGCGACGCCGATAACCCCGTAACTACACATGTCGTGTTCTTATACTGCGTGGTGGTCAACTCTCAGAATAAAGAGTCAAGCCGTTACCAGTATAACTACCCTCTGTTCCCATTGTACTAAGGAAATAGTCTTTTACAATCTGGTGGCAGCGGTGGGATAGCTTGTAAAAGACTATCTCCTTAGTACATGTGCACAGATGGTAGTTATACTTGTTCCGGTGCTTGACTCTTGATTTCTGGAGTGACACAGGCAGGTATAAGACAAGACATGTTTAGTTTATACGGGTTTTATCGGCCGCGCGAGGTCACGGTCGCCCACTGGGACGGGGCTGACTTAGCGCGGTGGTATCTTAGAGCACGAATCTCGGTCAACGAGTCAGATCTCAAATGTGACCTCCGACCTCGCTGAGCGGGTGGTCTTATTTGGGACATTTGGATCCACGTGGAAACAGCCCGTGTTCTACTGGTATAGAAATCAGAATTATCCCATCCGTAACGAAATAGAGTATCCACATCTTATAATATATATATATATATATATAAATAATTAGATATATATATATTATATATATATGATATTAACACAAGTCCACACACTAGACCCACACCATATATATACATATAGTTATATATATACATCTATATACACATTTAATTATGAATCTACATATTCTATATATACAGATATATACTCTTATATATGTATATAATAGTATATTATAGTGATATATATATATATCTATACATATATATATATATATAGTATCTAATATATATATAATTCTATATATTAGCGTATAATTATATCGGTATATATAATACCTATCCACAGACTACACACACACACACCCACTCCACACATACACACACAAATATATATATATATTATATATATAGATGATATTGCGATATATATATAATCTATATATATGTATACTCTCTATTATATGTAATTATACATATAATGTCTGTATGTGTGTTATTATATGACATATATACATAAGTATATATATTAACTCTATAGACTATCATATACTATATATACTCTTGTATATCTATATATACCGTATATATATACTACATAATATATCTGTATATATACCTATATGTCTTGATGGTGTGGTATCTATATACATATATCATAATATATATATATACTATAGAGTTTATATATATATATATATATCTGACATATACATATAATAATTATACTCATTAGTTCTTTATATCTATATAAGATATTGATATATATCTATTTTTTTATAAAAAAAATTATATATACAGACAACAACACACACACACACTCACACACACAATTACACACACACACACACACACACACACCCACAACACAACACTACCACACACACCCACACCCACAACCACACCCACTACCCCCACCCACCACACACACACACCACACACACATATATATCATATATATATATATAATATAATTATTAATATATCTAGATATCGTATATATATTCATCCATACACACACACACACACACACCGCACACACCACACACACATATATATAATATACTCGTATATAATTATATATATAGTCGACTAGTATATATATCTAAATTAATATTCTATATATACGATATATAACATATATACTATATGTATCATATCCTATATATATAATATTATATATATACTAGTATATCTCTATACTGCTGATATATCTATCTATTAAAAATATATCTATTATATACTATATATAACTGGTTTATGTGTGTGCGTGTGTGTATTGCGTGCGGTGTGTGTGTGTGTGTAGGTGTGTTGTGTGTGTGGGGAATAATGTATACTATCTATATCTATATATTATATATGTATATATATAGTTATCTATAGACTATATATATCTATATGTATATACTCTCTCCTATAATCTATGATATATCTATATATCTCCGTACATATATATATTATATATATAATCATACCTACACACAAACCCCCACACACACGCCCCCTATATATATATATAATCAATAGTATCTCTACTATCTACTATATATATATATATTATATTATAGTCTATATTGATAGATAATATCATTTAACCATTGCCAAAAACGCACAGTTGCTCTTTATTCACATCTGGAAAGACCGAAGCATTACCTTACGGACAAAGCTGAGGTTTTTGTGTAGTGATCTGAACAATTTTAAGTGGGTTATCCCTTTTTTTTGTGGCGCCCATCTGCTTGCCAGCCGCCTCTCCAAGAAGGCTGGCCCAAAAATACACCTTTTCTTTACCAATTATGTTTATTATCCGGTTTTTATTGATTTTTAGTTGGCATTAGGTTGTTTAGTTTTTAATTCCTTAATGGTTTTATTCTCTGTTGGTCCTATTTCCTGTGTTTTTGGCATGATTTTAACTTTCCGTGTATCGTTTGTTACGCCGCCCGCCTCGTCTCTCTGCACCAACACAGACAGGCACCGGAGCACCACACGTCCCAGAACCACCATGAGGGGAACGCCAACGACACCACCCGTCCCAGAACCCCAGGAGGGAAACGCAAGTGCGAGCAGCGCTAGAATAAGACACAAAATGACAGTCTCTCATTTAGATACACAAGTTATTTACCGTGACACTTTTTCTATAGGCACATCAGGGGAATCCAGGCATGTCACACTGCACGATACAGCTTATAACAGGGCAACACAAAGATATCAGTCACAAATGGCACACACGAGTTCTTCACAGATCATCACCCAACTGCGTCTCTCGCTGCTTGTTCCTCCGCTCCATCCGCTCACATCCAGCTTGCGTCATGTTGCACAGTCCTTCAATGTAACACTTCGCAGGTCCTCCTTTTCATGTTAACACATGTTTCGCACAGAGGCAAAGACCCACTGGAGTAGCAGTATTTTTTAACTTTTATTTGTGCTTATATTTATGTTGATTGTACAATTTTGAGATTTTGTTATTGTAACCAGCAAAATAAATTCTATCAGAGTACTGTAGCGAAATTAACAATTGTAAAAACAGAACGCTCTGAATAAGCGCGGCCGTGTTTGTTTTTTGCGCCCGCGCTCGACTTTTGTCTGCGGCAGATAACGAATAGGCCGTAGGGTTAACGCTGGGACTCTGGGACAGAGTTGCCAATTCGTGGATATTTTGTTCCAAATGTGGTTGTATGGTGACATTTAGCAACTGCGTGTGGAAAAAAAATTCCACTTCCACGCCCACATGCAAAACTCTGTATAAATAATGAAATTAAAGATCTTTTTAATCTTTGAATAATTATTTAATCTCTTTACAACCAAGTAATGTTATATACACATAAAAGGTAAGATCAAAATAATCAATCTTTTAAAGAGAAATTAATTTTTACCTGATCACCCACGTAGGGAAAAACTGACTTCTTGACTGTAGATCTTGATTAGAAATATACAACTCTATTTGGCATTCGAAAACATGCATCCATGTTTAAATATGCAGTCTGTCTTTAAAAAATATTTACTAAAATAAGTGACTGTGAACCTAACTACGTGTCCATCGTTTTGATATATGTTTTGTTTCCTTAATGAAAAGCAATTTCCTTTAAATTTCTACATTAGTTTTGTAGACAATATCTAAGCTTATTTGCAACGGTTTATTTCGCGATACTGAGACAGTGATATGTTAATTACATTAAAGAGAACGAAGCTGTTGTAAAAGATGACAGCTCTCTCAAACCACACAAAGCATCCACCATTCTTATGTGCTGTACTCTGCGTGTGAACCTCCAATTCTCAAAAGACTACCTGCTTACTTCGGCAAATTTTACGTTCACTTTCGACTCAACATGTTGACGTGTTATGACAATAACGTACAGTTTGGTGTTGGGGGGGGGTTTTTTTATGTGTCAGTGATATTTTTGAAACTTTGTCTCGTGTCGGCGCCTAAGTTTGACAGAAAATTTACTTCAGTTAGAGACTGTGATTTCCCCTAAAACTATGTATTTGTTGTTTCTGTTTCTCCTATGTTGCGATGTCAAGCGCAAAACGTTAGGTATGAGTGTGCTGCTGAACCAACGATGTTCCACCTTGGTTGAACAGATTGACGGCAATCCTACAAGAAGGTGGCTTAGGTCTGTGTGATAGCACATGCCAAAAACCCTAACTGCAGACCTCACTATCAAGCAGGTTGACATATGTAAATACACAGTATATATAAAGATATTGGTATATGTTTATAACATCTATGTATACTTTTTCAATTAAACAAATTTAACGTTCAAAATTCGTATACTATAGTAAATTGTGTGTATATAGGCCAGAATCCACAATGTAAAGTCTGCACACACTGCGTACATTTTTTCAGAGGATCCATAAGCCATGATGAGATGTGTGCGCCACGAAATGACCCCAGTGGTGTGGGAGTGTAATGTTGGGATCAAATTAAATGGTGCTACGTAATGATGATTTTGCTTCCATCCGCTCCTGTGCCGTTCCTAAGAGCTGACCATCTGACAGTCGGTGGTAAGGTGCAATGTTGTCCCTGATCCGCATACCCAAGGATTGCACTTGAAAAGAACTAAGTGCACCGAATTGACAAAAAATCTGGGTACGTGCATTTTTATTGTTGTCGGGGGGGCTGAGATTTATTTAGCTAAGAAAAGACAAAGTTTTCATAATCATTGATGAGTCGACTGATGTCACACACAAAATGCTTACTGTAGCTGTAAAGTTTTTTTGATTTGGAAGAAGGTAAACTGAAAACAAGATGTTGGAACGTGATCGACATTTAGGAGTAAAGATAAAATGGTTGCTCGTGGAGAGGCACTCTACCATAGTTGATGACACCCTTAATTCCCGTGAATTCCCCTTTACAACTTTATAGGATTTTTGTCAGCAGATGGGCACCACATATGGGGAGAAGCATAACTCTTTGTCCCAGTCATATTGATCGCCATTTGCCTGTACTTTTTGTCTTTAGGTGTATAATGCCTTCTATACATCTATGTGCCTCTGAAGCTGCAAGACCCCTCCAAGGCAGTGTGAGGAATTGATTAGGCATATATCACTACTTTGCACACAGTGCAACGCAGGTATTAATTGAAACAGTTGCAAGACATTATTTGAATTAAAACAAATAAAATGCTCCACGCTTCACGACCCGCTGGCTCGTCAATTACTTCAGGCGGTTGAGAGGGTTTTGGAGCAATGGAAGCATTGCAGGATACTTTAAAAGCACTGTAGAGGAAGAAAGCTCACATCACTACTCTCATTTATTAGAGATATGAATCCCTGCATATTTTTATGTTACTATTCTTAATTTATTCTACCAACATTTTAACCATTTGAATCGTTTGTTCCAGAGAGAAAGTCCCCCATTTAACTCTGTGCATTTCAAATTCAAAGACTATATAAGATAACTTTACAGTAATGTTTTCAAAAGGATAATATTTACTTGAAAAGCCAATTTTTCACTTTGACCCAAGTATGGACTAACCACTCTCCACAAACAGGTAATATTTAGGTGCGCTGTTCATAGATTTTTAACAATGGGAATATTATAAAATGTTTAAATGGTAAGTATGTTAAAAAATGGTGCAGATATTTTATGATCAAAATATTTGTGATGAGGTTAAAGAGAGTCGATTTGAATAGATCCCGGCGATGGTACATGATCTCAATTTTTTTAAACCGCTATAGCAGTTTTTTACGGGAGAGAGCAGCGCACGATCCGGGAGCTTGTATCCTAAGGGGCGCTCAAAACTGTTTAAAGATGCCCAGGATTTATGAAGGAACATTCATTACTCGAGTATGAGTGGAGGACCATTGGACACATACCAGTTTCCTGAGGAATAGATCAGAACAAATCAATTCATTTTATGCGAATCTTGTTAATATGAAAGATATGAGAAATTTTTATTTAGAAGTTTAACAGATATTATTTACAGATTTTATCTCGTTCCGTGTACAAATACTGTATAAAAAATTTTATATATTATAATATATTTTTTTTTTTTTTTTTTTTTTTTTTTTTTTGGGATTTTTTGTTTTTTTTTTTTTTTTTTTTTTTTTTTTTTTTTTAAAATTTCCCCCCACCCCCCCTTTTTTTTTAAATAAAAAAAATTATTATAATTTTTTTTAAAAAATTATATAATATAAATAATTTTTTTTTTTTGGGGTTTGGTTTTTTTTATGAGAGGTTTTGGAGGGGGTTGTTGGATGTTATTTTAGTATGTTTTTTGGGTGGTAGATGTTTTTATATTTTAACCAAAAAATAATTACCTACATATACAATATGTAAAAGATTTTAATATAATATATATAATATATATATAATATATATTATAATATATATATTTTATATATACATATATACATACAGCAAAATATATAATATATACATTTATTATATATTATATATTATATTATATATTATAATTATATATTATATATGCATATTATGGATATATATTATATATATATATATATATATATATAATATATATTATATATATTATAAAATTATATTTTATATATATATATATATATATATATATATATTGTATATGTAGGTATATTATGTCATTATATGTTAATGTATATACATATAACCATAGATACATAATATATACATAAACTTGGGTATGAGAGAGAGAGAGAGAGAGAGAGAGAGAGGTTGACATTTCGCATGCATAATGATACACATCTCTGTAAGTCTTGTGATGATTTCCAGTCCTCATAACATGTTTTCAGTTACAGTAGATTTGATTTTCGACAATAAGCATATTTTGTCACTGGAGACTGCTGCACTTCCGCATCAAGGAAAGAGATTCTCATGCTTTCAGTTCTCCTTTTTTATCTATGCTCTCTCTCTCAGTCGCCGAAGAAAGCATCGGGAACCTACTTCAGTACTTCTTGTCAATCACTAATCAAGATCTCAAAGCAATCTCACCACTCGGCTGTTGGAACTCAGTGACTCAGTTACTCAGTCAGTCACTTAGTCTCTCTATCTATCTATCTATTTCTCTCTCTCTCTCTCTCTCTCTCTCTCTCTCTCTCTCTCCCCTCTCTCTCTTCTCTCTCTCTCTCTTCTCTCTCCTCTCTCTCTCTCCCCTCCTCTCTCTCTATCTCTCCTTCTCTTTCTCTCTCTCCTCTCTCTCTCTCTTCCCCCCCTCTCCTCCCTCTTTTCTCCCTCTTTCTCCTCTCATCTCTCTCTCCCCTTCTCCTTTCGTCTCTCTCTCTCCCTCTCTCTCTCTCCCTCTCCTCCTCTCTCTCTCTCTCTCTCTCTCTCTCTCTTTTCTTCTCTTTTTCCATTATCATCACCACTAATCACGGTCTCTACTTTCTTTTCATTCTCCTCTGTTTCCTGTCCTCCCTCCTCCTCTTCTCACAGCCTACGTCTTCCTCTCCATCCCTCATCTCCTCCTCGCCATTATCTCTCTCCATCCCTTCTCACTCTTCCATCACCCCGCGGCTCCTCACACTCGCCTGTCTCCTTCCACTTACGCCAGCCGACAAGGGGAAAAGTCTTTTCTTCCATCCTGTGTTCCATTCCTACTTCCCCGTATCGTGCTCACCCCCCTAAGCCGTAATGCGCCAATTTCATCTTCTTTTTTTTTTTTTTTCGTTCTTCCCCTTTCTCAAAAAACCCCCTTCTCCTTTTCATCATTATGCCCCCATGCTTCCTATCCAATCCCACCGGCAAAAAATTTTTTACTTTTTCCCCGGATCAAACTCCCTAAAAAGGGAAATTCTACTTCAAAAAAGCAAAGCTTTTGACCAAAATAGTTGCAGGGGC
>NW_023654909.1:0-4420 GCF_015228065.2 Penaeus monodon
TTTTTTAAAATATTATATATATAAAATTATATATATAAAAATATATAATTCCTTTTGGGGGGGTAAAAAAAATTACCCATTTTTTAAAAGATTTCGTGGCGAGTCTCCAGGCAGGAACTCGGCCCATCTCTAATTCCTCGCAACAGGACCTGCCCAAAACCATGACCTCCTAGGTTGTCCCACAGCCTCCTCTACCCAGGGTTGTCACACAATGAGACAACCTGATGGGCAAGGTCATCCACAGGAAAAACCGAGCTAGGTACTCATATAGCCTGAGATGGTGATCCTGGGTTATGCAAGTAACAGGTCCCATGCCAGTTTCACGGTGTAACCATTGGTTGGAAACGTGGTCCTGCAACTGTACCCCATGATCGGGCAAAGAGACTTTTTTTGCAAAAGGCATCAACACGAGACTCCAAGACACTAGATAGCGTCCAGGTTTTGCTTCCATAGAGCAAACTGGCAGTATTAAGGCCTTGAGACATGCAGCTTGGGTCCTTCTGCTAGGTACCGAATCTCCAAATGCCTTGTTGATCGAGTTCATGGCTCCAGTTGCCGACCAATCCGTCTTTTGACTTCTAGGTCTGACAGCCCAGAGATATGGACTATGCTACCAAGGTATGTAAAACTCTCTGTGACTTCAACATCCTCACCGAAGCATGGATCGACTGAACGGGTTTCCCTAACAGGCCCCCAAAGTCCTGAATCTTGGTTTTGGTCCAGGAACCTTTTGGGCCTAAGGGCTTTGCCTCATTGCTAAGACACGAAAAAGCGACACCAGGACTCCTGGGATAGCAACATCATCGGAAAAGTCAATGTCTGAGACCTTGATATTGCCCAGTGTTCTCCACTGACTTTGGCTAGTAGCTCTGCCCATTACCCCAGTCCATATGGGTTTTTTTGAAAAGTGTTGGGGGCAAGGACACAGCCTTGCCTCACCCCTGAATTAATAGGGAAGAAGTCTGACAAACCCCTACCACACTTTACAACACTTTCAGTTCTGTATAAAGGCTTGCTATTAGGCCAATATCTCCCATCGGAATACCCCTGATCTCAGGATCTCTCATGCATTTCATGATGCACCGAGTCAATGCCTTCTTGAGGTCGATGTAGGCTGCAGCAACCACGACCGAACTCACCACGGCGTTCCACAGTTACTTAAAGCGCTAGGATTGGGTCTATTGTGGACTTGCCAGGAGTGAATTCAGTTTGGGCTGCATTCTCTAATGTCTTTGTAGGTGGTCGTGGATCCGTTTCAGAAAATGTAGGCGAAAACTTTCCCTGGTATACTTGCAGTGTAATGCCATAGTAGTTGTTCAGTCCCAACGATCCCCTTTTCCCCTTCCAGAGAGGGATACCACCCCCCTCAACAGGCAGGGGGGATGGTACCAGACTGCCAGATGGTATCAAGACTGTATGCAAGCCCCGAGCCATAGGTTTACCCCCAGCCTTTAGAAGTTCAGCAGGGATATCACATATGCCTCAGCTTTCCATTCTTCAGCTTGGAAATCGACATCCTAACCATTGTTGGGGTAGGAGGTTCCTCCTTGATGGGTGGGTCCGGCACAGGTATTGTGACCTCACTTACATCCAAGCTAACTGTTGGGGGTCTACCTGGTACAACTGCTCAAAATACTCACCCAACTTCACAAACCCCAACATGATCTGAGATGATCCTCTAAAACCTGATAGAACTGCAGTCATCTGCGAGGAGGGCTTAGAGTTCAGCTTTCTCAGGATTTGTTAGGCAGGGCAAAGGTCGTTTACCAAAAAATGGCCTTCAACCTCCTCAGCAAGATTCCTGATGAACTGGTTCCTTTTTTCCTTCTCAGCATGTCGAGCTCTACACCCCAAAGAGCGACGCAAGACCTGATTGCTATGCGACACGATTCAGTGGCCTCCAATGTCTCTTCTTCTTTTTTTAAACAGTGGGTTTCAATGTCTCTAGGGAGATGTAATTTTGCCCTGCCCTCGGGCGTACGCCAATGGACTCCGGGGCTGCTTCGACTGTTTTGCGCTTGAAATCTCTCACAGAGCACTGGGTCCGTCAGGTTGTCAAGTCGTGTGAATCATCAGAGACTGCCATGGTGAATCTACGGGCACATCCTCCTCCCTCAGTCTGTCCAAGTGAAACACCTTAGAGTGGGCCCCTGGAGGAACCGGAAGTTTAGTGGACCCGTAAGGTAGCCACAACCAGCCTATGGTCAGTGCCACAGAAAAAAAATCGGAGGCCCTGGTAAAAAAGTTTTTGGATTCTCTCGCTGTAACATTCCGTATCATTGGCCATTAGGTTAGCCTTACCAGGGCACATCAGTTATTACAGCATAAAATATCAAAAAAACAGCATAAAACCTATCCTTGGCCTTCCCTTTTTACAATTTCACTTCTTTGGAAAAAATCAAAAAATCTATTTATAAATAAAAATTTTTTTTAAAATTTTAGATTAACTTTTATATTTAAAAAAGTCATAGAAAATGTATAAATAATTTGGGAAAAAGTTTTAATAATAAAAATTAAATTAAAAATAAAAAAATTATTTTTTTAAAAAATTTGATTTTAAAAAGGATGAAATTATTTTTTTAATATACACCCACCCCAACCCAAAACGGCCCAAATTTTTAAAATTTATTACCAAAATGGAAAAAAAATTTTTTAATTAATAGTGAACATCTTTCTTGGTAAAATTAAAATAATCTTTTTAAAAATAATAAAATTATATTATTTTTATACCCCTTGGAATCTTTGTTAATAAAAAAATTTTTTTTAAAATCTCCGCAAACCGTTGTTCACTGTAAAGGGTTAATTTAAACTCCCTTTTGGGATTTTTAATCCCTCGTTAAAAAATTAGTTTTTTCCAATTTTTTTTTTCCTGTCCCCCCCAAAAAAAAAAAAATTTTTTTTTTTTTTTTGAAAAAAAAGGTAGGTAAACCTCAGAGGGTTTATGTCCCCGCATATTGGAACAAAAAGGGAAAGTCTTTTCGACGGGACTACCGCGGGAGCGCCTTTTTTCTTGGCCATAAGAGAGCACTCTCCCCAAACACCCAATCCTTTCTCCACACGACTTAAAAATTCTTCCTCTCATTCCCCCGCCTAACCTCATGATCTCGGATCTTTGTTGATCCGAAAATAAAACCGGAGCTTAACAACACTCTACCGCAACTACCTTGTTCACTGTAACGTGCCCATTCCCCTACATCACCATGTTTGTTTTTTTCTATTTTTTCCAATGTTTTTCGTTTTTTGTTTTTTTCCCCAAATGTTTTACTGTTTTGTCCTATAACCTAACCTTTTATTTATTTGCTTCTTTTGCTCACTTTTGTTGTTATTTGATATTTTTATTTAATTTAGGAACCTCAATTTAAATTAGTTTCGTTGTCTAATGCATATTATTTTGTCCTATTGCAGCACTGATGATAGAGATAAGACTGGTCTCTGAAAAGATTGCGAATAAACAGGAAATTATTCACGGCCGTATTAGTCCTACCCCTTCGTATTGACTATTTGATACATTATATAAAATATATAATATATAATATATATATATATATATATATACATTTAAAAATATATATTATTTTATATATTATATTTATATATGTATATATATTATATGTATATATATATATTATTATATATATATAATAAAATATATATATATATATTATATATTGTACATTTAAATTGATTTTAGAGGTTTTATATGTATAAAATATAAAATAATATATATATTATATATATATATTATTAAAAATTATATATATATTATATTATATATTACACATATACGTATATAGGTATATAAATATGTAAAACATACCACACCACGCCCAACACACACAACCCACACAACACCACCCACATATATATATATATTTATATATTATAATAATTATTATATATATATATCTATATATATATTATATATTAAAAAATATCTTATAAATACTAATACTATCATGTAACATCTATAATATATTTAATTTTTATATTATATATATATAATATATATTTTATATATTTTTTTTATTTTTAATTTTTATATATATATATATATATATAATTATATATACAAAAATGATAATATACATACATAAATAATAATAATAATATTACACCCATAATATACATATAAATACATCTATAATTCATATATACATATATATATATAATATATAAAATATATATATATTAATATATATATATCAATAATTTATTATATATATGTGTGTGGGGGTGTGTGTGTGTTGTATGTTTTTTATATTTTATAACCTATATATATATATATATATATATCTATATATATATTATAATATACTATTTTATTTATATATATATATATCTATATATACTATATATTATATATATATGTGTGTGTGTGTGTGTGTTGTGTGTTTTGTTATATAATAATATAAAATTTTTA
>NW_023654910.1:0-2500 GCF_015228065.2 Penaeus monodon
CAGGGAATTAGTTCTTTTCGGTGAATTAGGTTTAGTTGGCAAGCTATGTGAATATCATCAGGTTAGGTTTAGCTAAATATGTTAGGTTTGGTTAGGTTAGATTAGATTACAGTTGTAAAATTAGGTTAGGTTAAGTTTGGTTAGCTCACGTTTAGCTAGCTAGGGTTAGGTTTAGTTAGTTTTCGTTAAGTTAGTTTAGCTTATGTTAGGTTAGTTCAGGTTCAGTTACGTTAGATCTGGTTTAGTTAGGGTAGGGTAGGGTACATTAGCTTTGGTTAAGTTACATTATTTAACCCAACCTAAGTAAATGTAACCCATCATTATTTAACCTAACCTAACTAAACCTAATCATAATCAACATAACCTAAATAAACCTAATCTTAATTAACATATCCTAACATAACATAAGACAATCTAACGTTGATTGATCCTAATCCAAACTAACGAAACTACTTAACCAAACCAAACTAACTTACCCTAACATACTAACCTAACTAAACCAAACCTAACCTTACCTAACTAAACCTAATCTAACATAACCTAGCTAACATAGCCTAACTGAACCTGAACTAACATCAACATACATCAGCTAATCAAACTTACCCATACCTAACCTCACTAAATCAAACCCAACCTAACTGGACCTAACATAATTTAATCTAACCTAACCTAACATAACTGAACCTAACCTTAACTAAATGAACCTGACTTGACGAGATTTAACACGTGTCTCCGAGTGCCGGATGGTGTGGATTTATCATAAGCTACTTGCTCCGCCTTCACCCTGCCTTCGTGTGCGTAGATCTTCAGGGGTATGATCGGCTCGTCAGGGCCGGAGGATGCTTCAAGGACACGTGTTTTGTCTGAATGTATATGCAGAAGGGAGAGGCTGAGAGAGAGTGAGGGACGGAGATAGATAAATAGAGAGAGGGAGAGTGAATGAGTGAGAGTGAGACAGACAGACCCACACACACACCTACTCACATATACACACAAGTATGTGTGTACACACACACACACACACACACATATGAATGACCGAAAAGTGAACGAACGAACGACTAAACGAGCGAACGGCCGCCTCCGCCGTGCTCAAGACGTGCTCGTCCTCTTGTCCTCCTTCGCAGGCACTTTCGCCCGCAGGGAGACGGGCTCCTGGAGGAGGCGGCTGATCGCAGGACCGGAGCTTCTCCAGGCTGCTGTGCCCCGCGGGTCACGAAACCGCTGACCCAAACGCGCTCGCGAAAGGCCTCTGCACTCCGGTACTCCCTCGGTCCCCACCCCCTGTCTCTCTCTCTTTTTGCTTCTCTTTCTCTCTTCAACTCTCTTGCTCTTACATTTCTCCTTATCATTCTCTTTCTCCCTTTCTCTCTCTCCTACCCTCTTGATTTTTATTTTTTCCGTATCGCTATTCACTCCTCAGTCTCTCTCTCTTTCTCTTCTCTCCTCTTTCCTCTCTCTCCTTTCCTCCTCTCTCACTCTCTTCTTTATCTCTCTCTTCTTCTTTATCGCTGTCTTTCTCTCTTCTTTATCGCTCTCTTTTATATATATATATATATATATATATATATATATATATATCTTCTTTTCCCTCTTCAAATTCTCTATCTCTCTTCTATACCGTTCCCTCCACTTCTCTATATTCCAAGGAAATATCGTAAAATTGAATATGATTGATATAGTTATCATTATTATTGTTTTTATCAATAATAACACCGTCTTTACCATTATCATTATTATCACAAACATTGTTATCATTATCATTATTATTATTACTACTTATATTATACCTATATATATATATATATATATATATATATATATATAATATATAAATTTTAATTGATATTATCAATATTATTATCATTATTATTATTATTGTTATTTTGAACATTAATATTATTATAGATATTTGTATTATTATCATTATTTTCAAAAATTAAATATCTTATATTTATATACATTATTATCATCATATAAACACACGAAGCTGATCACCCAAACATACACAAATATGGTCATTGCAATATAATATGCAACTAACAGCACCATAACAAATTGAATACAATCGTTATAGTTATCATTATTATTGTTATTGAGAATAGTAACATCATCTTTATCACAGACAATATTATGAATATTAGTATAGTTATTATTATTATTATAATATTATGCTGTTGTTGATACTACGATTATCGTTATCAACATAATTTTTAGGATCTTCATCATAATCATACAAAAATAATTTATTGTTATTATATATATCATTGTCATTATACATTATTGGTTTAGCACTGTGCCTCCGGTTTTCATGACACAGAGTGACCTAGGTCGAGTCCTGGTCAGGGAGGTTGTTTATTTTTCAAAACATATAGAGGTAAGTGCATTATTCACTTAATATACATATAGAATATAGATATAGTATATATATATATATATAGTAGGATAGATGAAATAATACGAGGAAATAGAGATAGATAAATAGAAAGAGAATATATGA
>NW_023654911.1:0-4419 GCF_015228065.2 Penaeus monodon
GATAATATTGCAATAATGATGAGTATACTCCAAAATGACGTTTTTTCGATTTCTTTGGTGATTTCGGCAATTATTAGGGTAATAATGATAATAATTCCCAGAATTGTATTAATCATAACAATAATAATGATAAAAGTGAGAATAAATTGAATTTTGATAATATTTGAATATTATTATTATTATCATCATTATTATAATTATTATTATTATTATTATTATTATTATTATTATTATTATCATTATTATTACTATTATCTTAATTATTAGTAATATTGCCAAAAAATCAATTATAACTGTAATAATAACAATAATAATAATAAGTATAAGTATAATAATAATAATGCTAGTGGTTTTTATATTGTTATTGGTATTATTATTGTTATTATTATCATTATTATTATTTGTACTGGTAGTATAATTGCAAAAATAATTATTATAACAGTAATAATTACAGTAATAACGATACTAATTAAGATAATGATATAAATAACTATTATAAAATCGTTATTATTGTCATTATTATTGTTATTACTATCATTATTGTTGTGGTTATTAGTATTAGTGCAAAAATATATACTATAACTCCAATAATTGCAATAATAATGATAACAATTGCAATAATGATGATAATAATTGCAATAATGATGATAATGATGATGATAACGATAATAATGATGATAATCATGATAATGATGATGATAATAACAGGAATTGTGTCCATATATAATATAAAAAAGGTATAAGAAAAACATTCCCAAAAGTCGAAAAAGCGGCGAAATCTAGCGAAATATAGCCTTTTGAGAGTATACTCCAAAATGAGTTTTTTTCGATTTCTTTGGTGATTTCGGCAATTATTAGGGTAATAATGATAATAATTACCAGAATTGTATTAATCATAACAATAATGATGATAAAAGTGAGAATAAAGAGAATTTTGATAACATTTGAATATTATTAATATTATTATTATTATTATCATTATTATTATTATTATTATTATTATTATTATTATTATTATTATTATTATTATTATTATTATTATTATTATTATTATTACTATTATTTTAATAACTAGTATTATTGCCAAAAAAATCTATTATAACTGTAATAATAACAATAATAATAATATGTATAGGTATAATAATAATAATGATAGTGATTATAATATTGTTATTAGTATTATTATTGTTATTATTATCATTATTATTATTTGTTTTGGTAGTATAATTGCAAAAATAATTATTATAACAGTAATAATTACAGTAATAACGATACTAATTAAGATAATGATATAAATAATTATTCTAAAATCGTTTTTATTGTTATTATTATTGTTATTACTATCATTATTGTTGTGGTTATTAGTACTATTGCAAAAATATATTCTATAACTCCAATAATTGCAATAATAATGATAACAATTGCAATAATGATAATAATAATTGCAATAATGATGATAATGATGATGATAATGATGATGATAATGATGATAATGATGATGATAACGATAATAATGATGATAATCATGATAATGATGATGATAATAACAGGAATTGTGTCCATATATAATATAAAAACGGTATAAGAAAAACATTCCCAAAAGTCGAAAAAGCGGCAAAATCTAGCAAAATTTAGCCTTCTGAGAGTATACTCCAAAATGATGTTCTTTCGATTTTTTTTTTTTTGGCGATTTCGGCAATTATTAGGGTAATAATGATAATAATTACCAGAATTGTATTAATCATAACAATTATGATGATAAAAGTGAGAATACAGAGAATTTTGATAACATTTGAATATTATTATTATTATTATTATTATTTTTATTATTATTATTATTACTATTATTATTATTATTATCATTATTATTATTATTATTACTATTATCTTAATTATTAGTATTATTGCCATAAAATCTATTATAACTGTAATAATAACAATAATAATAATAAGTATAAGTATAATAATAATAATGCTAGTGGTTATAATATTGTTATTAGTATTATTATTGTTATTATTATCATTATTGTTATTTGTACTGGTAGTATAATTGGAAAAATAATTATTATAACAGTAATAATTACAGTAATAACGATACTAATTAAGATAATGATATAAATAATTATTATAAAATCGTTATTATTGTTATTATTATTGTTATTACTATCATTATTGTTTTGGTTATTATTATTATTGCAAAAATATATACTATAACTCCAATAATTGCAATAATAATGATAACAATTGCAATTATGATGATAATAATTGCAATAATGATGATAATGATGATGATAATGATGATAATGATGATGATAACGATAATAATGATGATAATCATGATAATGATGATGATAATAACAGGAATTGTGTCCATATATGATATAAAAAAGGTATAAGAAAAACATTCCCAAAAGTTGAAAAAGCGGCAAAATCTAGCGAAATATAGCCTTTTGAGAGTATACTCCAAAATGACGTTTTTTCGATTTCTTTGGTGATTTCGGCAATTATTACGGTAATAATGATAATAATTACCAGAATTATATTAATCATAACAATAATGATGATAAAAGTGAGAATAAAGAGAATTTTGATAACATTTGAATATTATTAATATTATTATTATTATTATTATTATTATTATTATTATTATTATTATTATTATTATTATTATTATTATTGTTGTTATTATTATTATTATTATTATTATTATTATTACTATTATTTTAATTACTAGTATTATTGACAAAAAATCTATTATAACCGTAATAATAACAATAATAATAATAAGTATAAGTATAATAATAATAATGCTAGTGATTATAATATCGTTATTAGTATTATTATTGTTGTTATTATCATTATTATTATTTGTACTGGTAGTATAATTGCAAAAATAAATATTTTAACAGTAATAATGATAGTAATAACGATACTAATTGAGATAATGATATAAATAATTATTATAAAATCGTTAATATTGTTATTATTATTGTTATTACTACCATTATTGTTGTGGTTATTAGTATTATTGCAAAAATATATACTTTAACTCCAATAATTGCAATAATAATGATAACAATTGCAATAATGATGATAATAATTGCAATAATGATGATAATGATGATGATAATGATGATGATAACGATAATAATGATGAAAATCATGATAATGATGATGATAATAACAGGAATTGTGTCCATATATATTATAAAAAAGGTATAAGAAAAACATTCCCAAAAGTCGAAAAAGCGGCAAAATCTAGCGAAATATACCCTTTTGACAGTATACTCCTAAATGACGTTTTTTTCGATTTCTTTGGTGATTTCGGCAATTATTAGGGTAATAATGATAATAATAACTAGAATTATATTAATCATAACAATAATGATGATAAAAGTGAGAATAAAGAGAATTTTGATAACATTTGAATATTATTAATAATAATAATAATATTATTATTATTATTATTATTATTATTATTATTATTATTAATTTTATTATAATTATTATTATTATTTTCATTATTATTATTTGTACTGGTAGTATAATTGCAACAATAATTACTATAACAGTAAAAATTACAGTAATAACGATAATAATTAAGATAATGATATAAATAATTATTATAAAATCGTTGTTATTATTATTGTTATTACTATCATTATTGTTGTGGTTATTAGTATTATTGCAAAAATATATACTATAACTTCATTAATTGCAATAATAATGATAATAATTGCAATAATGATGATAATAATTGCAATAATGATGATAATGATGATGATAATGATGATAATGATGATGATAATAACAGGAATTGTGTCCATATATAATATGAAAAAGGTATTAGAAAAACATTCCCAAAAGTTGAAAAAGCGGCAAAATCTAGCAAAATATAGCCTTTTCAGAGTATACTCCAAAATGACGTTTTTTCGATTTCTTTGGTGATTTTGGCAATTATTAAAGTAATAATGATAATAATTACCAGAATTGTATTAATCATAACAATAATGATGATAAAAGTGAGAATAAAGAGAATTTTGATAACATTTGAATATTATTATTATTATTATTATTATTATTATTATTATTATTATTATTACTATTATTATTACTATTATCTTAATTATTAGTAATATTGCCAAAAAATCTATCATAACTGTAATAATAACAATAATAATAATAAGTATAAGTATAATAATAATAATGCTAGTGGTTTTTATATTGTTATTAGTAATATTATTGTTATTATTATCATTATTATTATTTGTATTGGTAGTATAATTGCAAAAATAATTATTATAACAGTAATAATTACAGTAATAACGATACTAATTAAGATAATGATATAAATAATTATTATAAAATCGTTATTATTGTTAATTATTATTTTGTGTTACTTACTATCATATTTTGGGA
>NW_023654912.1:0-4419 GCF_015228065.2 Penaeus monodon
CATAGCATAAATTGAAAATTAGTAAGGAATGATCAAATCAATTTTAAGATCATGAAAATTATATAATGAATAAATATAAAATTTATAAAATTAATTATATAAAATAATATAAAAATTTTTTGATAATAACCCTCCTCATAAAAATAAAAAATGAAATAGTGTAAAATGGAATAATAAAAAGCTAATAATAAAAATGATGAAATAATGATAAATATAATGATGATGATAATAATAATTAAAAAATGATAATAATAAAATAATAATAATAATAATAAAAAATAATATAATAATAATAAATAATAATATAAAAATAATAAGAAAATATAATAATTAAAATGATCTACTACTACTGCTACTATACTAATCCCCGCAATAAAAATACTAATACAAAAAAAAAACAATACTATAATAATAAAATGATAATAATAATAATCCCCATACTAATAAAATGTTTTATGATGATGTTGATGATGATATTTTTGATGATAATGAAAAAAAAAGGATAATAAATAAAAAAAAGAAAAAAAAGAAATTGAAATTAGATGTGCTCACAAAAGCATTGGTTATAAAAAAAACTTTAAAAACAACAAAGTTTAAAACAAAGTTAAAAGTAATATTCTGTATGGCTTTAAATTGTTTGCAGTTATTTACAAGCTTTTTTTAGAACTAAATTGGCCGTCTTTGCAGAATTAAAACTAAAACCCCCAAAAAGATACATGACCCGTTTTTTAACAAAAAACACAACAGACAAAACGCACACATATATCATACATCCATAAAATTCATACAGCGCACACACACACACACACACACAACACACAACACCCCCACACAAAAAACACACACAAACACACACACACCACAACCCCACTTCGAATAATCTAAGAGTGAATAATATATATCGAATATCTATTTTCATAATCAAAACCTACCCTGACCTTTAAAAGTATTGCAGTTAAGTTTCATCATATTTAGCGTTAATAAATTTAATATTTCCCCACTTTTACTTATATAATTTTTAAACCATAATGTGAATTAGATAACGGGGCGGATTAACGAGAATAATGCTTTTAAAAAGGGTCTCATTTTGATCATTATTAAGGGGAGTGCCCCTTTACTAAAAACTCAGCAATTTAACTGCCTATTGATCAAAAGGGTTTAGATTAGTTCAATTTCGAAAAATAATACCGGGTGTGTTTTAAACGTTGTCATGGTTTTGAATACCCTGATTATCCGAGATTCCACCTCACGTACAGTACGTACTTTCCTTTTCTTTTTATAATTTTTCGTTGTTAATTCACCATTTTGTTTAGCATTTTTTTAATGGATATCGCTGCCATGAGAACGTAAGAAGAAATTCCGCTTCTGTTCCCCTGTGAAAGATACATTTTACGTTTAACCTTATTATTATTAGTAGTAGTATTATTAATATTAGAAGTAAAAATTATCATTATTTGTATATTTTATTATCATACTTTTATTATTCTAATTATCATTATTGTTAAAATTTACACTGGTCCAACTGCAAAAAATCGTCAATAATTTTCTTTACTGATTTTAGACATTTGGGAGCTGAATCCAAAAATAAAATTGATTTTGCTCAATCAGGTAAAATTTATGTTCTATTGCCAAATATTTTTTTTTTTTAAACGGTTGTTGTTCATACATAAGGGTATTAGCATTTTCGTGGCGGTATTACGATAAAATTTTTCAAGTTGGGGACCGCACATTTTTTTGCTAACAGACATTTTTTCCTTATTCAGTTTTTGAAGGGATATGGATTCGTCCAGAAGGTCTTGCAGAAAAAAGCCGGATGTATTCTGCTACAACTGCGGCGAATACACCGTTGTTCCTAACACGAAACCAGTCACAAGTTTCGTAAAGCGTGCTTATCATGCTTATTTTGGCATGAAACTTGGTAAATCAGGACAAAGCTTGGGCGCCCAACATGGTCTGCAAGAAATGCACCGAGTATCTACGTCGCTGGACCCATGAAAAAGACGGTTTGAAGTTTGGATTCCTATGGTTTGAAGAGAGCCAAAAAACCATGTCGTGACTGTTACTTCTGCGCTATTAATTTGACTGGGATAAACAGAAAGAACCAGAGCAGCCTCAAGTATCCGATCTTAAATCGCACGTCGTCCTGTACCTCACGGGATGAAGTTCCAGTACCTGTCACGGGCAGAACTTCCTGAGTTAAGTGACGAAAAATTCTCCAGTATTGAAACAGTGAAGAAGTAGTTTCTTAGCGATGATGCCGATGACGCTCCGCATCCTTTCCAGAGGGCTAAATGATCTTGTCCGTGACCTCAACTGCCAAGTCATCCGCCGAATTGTTGGCATCAAGATTGAAGAAAAAACCTTCTTTCTGACAGTATTTCCCGCATCACCTTCTACCGCACAGACATCAAGAATACCTTCGTTTTTTCTCTGAAGAAAAGACTTGATGTACTGTACGATGTTTCACAGCTTCTGCACAATCTTGGATTGCCACAGTACCAACCTGTAATAGGAGACTGTTTATTGACGCAGCAAGGATCGCTGAAAGCCGTTTGGTGCACAACGGCAACCAGTTTGCCTCTAAAAACCGCTGGCTCACTCGACTACACTGAAGGAGAATATGAAGCGGTGGAAGTATCTGCTGGAGAAATTCGTTATTGGGCAGCATGAGTGGATGATCTGTGTGACCTGAAGATGGTTTAACTTTTTTGTTGGGACGCAGTCCGTTTCACCAAGTACCCGTGCTTTCTGTGCTGTGGGATAGTAGGGACCCAGCTCACATTAGACGAAAAAGGAGTGGTCCCCTGCGGGAGGAATTGAGCCTAGCAGATCAAAGAACGTCATCAACCGCCCCTCTGGTGGACGAGACAGGATACTCTTCCCACCCCTGCCATGAAGCCTGGCTTGATGAAACAATTCACCAAAGCTCTGGCAAGGATGGTGGCTTTCTTCACTTACCTGTGCCATGCTTTTCCAGGGAGTACCATGGAGAAATTGAAAGCTGGCACTTTTTACGGACCTCAACTACGTCAGCTCACAGAGATCCAGAGTTTGAAAAATCAATGAATAAAGTCGAACTGGAAGCGTGGAAGGCATTTTTTCTGGTCGTAAAGAACCTCCTTGGCAACAACAAGTCATGCAACTACGCAGAACTCGTCACCAATGTGACTGCTTTCAAAAACGGGATTTCAACATGAGCATCAAATGCACTACCTATTCTCACACATGATCGGTTTCCTGAGAATCTGGGATCAATGAGCGACGAGCAGGGGGAGAAATTTCCCTCAAGACATGAAGGAGAAAGGAGACCAGGTATCAGGGACGGTGGGATGCAGTCATGATGGCCGATTTCTGTTGGCTTTGAAGAGAGACATCCCTGCCGCTGCACATTCGAGGAGCTCAAAGAGCGGAAGTGTCAGCACTGGATATCAATGATGACCAAACATCTAGTTTTCATGCTCTGTCTTTATTAGTGTCCTGTCTACTGATCAACTGATCAATTTTGATCGATGTTTAGCCCTTGATCAGTAGATTTGTAATATTTTACCAATGTAAGCAATGTTGATGTCAATACGATACCGATCAATGTTTGCAAAAAAATATATATCGGATGTATAGTAACACAAATAAAACAAAAATGCCCCTCTAATGTATTCCACTTCGTAAAAAAAAAAGATTTTTCCTATATTTACTTAGTTGAAAAACTTGACCTGATCGGGGAAAAAGGATGGCATTTTTGGATTCAGCGATGCAGATTTGCTCTCAATCAGTTGAAAAAACTAAGACAACTTGCAAAAAATATTTTTTTGGAACCCAGTGTAATAATAACAATAATATAATAAAAAATATAATAATAATAATAATGATAATAATAATAATAATAATAATAATAATAATAATGATTTTATTATTGTTACATATTTGTCACGTTATTATCATTATTATTATTTTTATAATTATCATTTATGTTAATGTTGTTGTGATTATTATTATCATTATTATTACTTTTAAAAATATCATTATTGGTTTTTTGGGTTTTTGTGATTATCTTTATCATTATTATATTATTATTTTTTTTTCTTTTTAGTGTTATTATCATTATCATTGTTTTATTATCATTATTATATTATTATCATTATATCATTATATTGTTATTGTTATTATCATAATTGCTATTATTATTATTATTTTATTATTATTTTATTGTTATCATTATTATTGTATTTATTATTTTATTATTATTATTATTATTATTATTATTATTATTATTATTATTATTATTATTATTATTTTATTATTATTTATTATTATTATTATTTTATTATTATTATTTATTATTATTATTTTTATTATATATTATTATTATCATTATTTATTATTATTATTATTATTATTATTATTTTATTATTGTTATTCTTA
>NW_023654913.1:0-4419 GCF_015228065.2 Penaeus monodon
TTTGGGGGCCCCGCGCTCGGATTTTGCCCCTCACGCCTTCTTTGAAGTGATGAACGTCCCAGAGAAAAATCTTTTTTTGATAGCTATTTTTTAAAAGGGGGCGTAAAGGGATTAAAGAGTGTGATATTTTTTAAAAATTATGTATGGTTTTTTTTTTATTTTATTGAAAGATAGATGAAGACTTGTGGTGAATGCCCCGGTTTTTTATTATTTTCCCCCAAGGATAGTACGATACCCCCCCCAGGCAAAAGCGTCCCCCGTTTTTTGACCCGGTAAGAGAATTCATTGTTTCTCCACTATAAGTTTTTTTTTTAGGGCTGGAGAAAAAAAGGCACCCTTTAAAGAAAAAAATGCGAGGGGGACATGAGGATGTGCAATATGTTTTTTTTTTTTTGTTGTAAATAATGACATAATAAATAATTAATCGAACAGAATAGTGAAAAACAAAGCCCTACAAAAACTAAAAAAATTTTTTTATTATAATTCATATCTGTTACTGTTACAAAATATTTGTCCCATCAACTTTTGCAATAAACCAAAAATCTTGAAGAGCAACCTGTCGAAAGTCAGACGCCGGGGCTGATGACACAGGCTACCCCCTCAGCTATATGTTATTGGGATTCATAAACACTGGTGGTTGATAAGCATTGTCGGCAGATGAGGGTTTTTTTGCCTGCGTGTGGCAGGGCCCCAAGATGTATTATTTCGACCACATGTGTAATTCAACCTCTCTCCTCTCTCTCCCCCCCCTCTCTCTCTTCTCTCTCTTCTTATAATAATATTTTATATAATATATTTTAAATATATATATATTATGTATGTATGTATATGTATTTATAAACTTAATATATATATATATATTAAAATTATATATATATTTTAAATATAATATTATATAAATCATATTTTTAATTTTTTCTTCTCTCTTACCTCCTTCGCTTATATTCTCTCTATTCATTTTTCCCCTTCTACCTTTTAAATCATTTCCCCCCCACCCCTAGACACCACTCACCTTAAAATGTGAATCGGGGTTTTTACAACAAAGCCCCGCCCGCTTTAAACAAAAAACCCCTTCAAAATCGTTTTGGAAGGTCAGGCAAAGCCTCAACGGGAACGCCAGCGACGTTAAGAAAGAAAAAAAAAGGGGGAAGAAATCTTTATGCGAAACAGGGGTGACGAATTTTAAAGGAATGTTAATAAGGGGGCGTGACTAGTAAAAAGAGTTATTTTTAGAAGAAAAGTGGAGATTTGTTAGAAATTCTTTAAAGGGCGAAAAAAATATAAGTTTCGTTATAAAAATTCGGGAAATGTAATGTTTTTACAATACAAATGTACTGAACATTATGTTTAAATACAAAAAATAAAACTTAATTCAAAATGGTAGCTTTGGGGTGTTTAATTGTGAATGTTATTTAAAAATAGCAGAAATGAATTTATAAAGATTTTCGTTATTTAAAATAATTTATGGGAATAATGGAGGTGGTGGTGGCATTCCCCTATTGGAATTTTTAAATTTCAATTTGGGGGAAAATAAAAAAGTAGAGGGGGAAAGTTATTAAAAAATTTTAAAAAAACCTTGTACCTGTTTATTATTGGTTTAGGCCGGGGAAAGTTTTGTTTTTTCTGCATATTTGGTTTTTGGGTATATTAAACCACATTTGGCAAATATTTTTGACACGAAATGAGAAAGAAGGGAGAGGGGAGGAGAGGAGGAGAGGAGAAGAGGGGAGAGGGAGAGAGAGGAAAGAGAGGGAGAGAGATAGGGAGGAGGGAGGGGAGAAGAGGAAAAGAGAGAATGAAGAGGAGGAAAGAAGGAGGGGGGAGAAATTAATAAAAGTTTTCCAAACTTTCATTTTTGCCCCCGACTTTTTCGTTTTTTAAAGGGAAATTTTTAAAATATGGAAAGCCGAAAGATCAAGGGACAATTTTTTTCTTTCTTTCTTCTTTATTTTTTGTATCAGGGTAAGCAAACAGGATAGAAACAAGTTGAAACAAGTGGAAAAATGCCACAAGAAATACTGGGCCTGAGGGGAAAGAGAAGGTCAACGCTGGTGGTAACAAACAGCATAAAAACAAGGTCACGAAACGCTTTTCCAGCAACCTGTTTCCTGGTATGACCGCCATTCGATGTTACGCTGAGGGGGATTTCGGGTGGATTTTTTGTGTAGAAATAACAAAAAAACATGAAACAAAAAAAGGATATAAAAAGCGAAAATCATTTAAAAAAAAACAGGTGAAAATAAAAAAATAAAAATTATTATTGACGTAGTTGAGTATTGTTTTCTTAAGCAGACACTACAGACTTTCTCGCCGCACGATACATGTTCGTTCCCCCGCTTCTCTTGCGACCGATGTAGTGTGATTAAGAGAGTATGCCGCGTTCCAAAGGTTCACAGACAATTGTTTTTTTTTTTATTAATATGTTTTGCTGAATTTAAGCTTTTTATCTTTATCTATCTTCATCTATTATCTATCTATCTATCATTTATAATATATATATATTTATATATATATTATATAAGATATATACTACATATATATATCTATTATCTTCATTCTAGTTTCATCACAGTCATGAGATAGAGTGCATGAACGTGAAATAAAATCGATGCTCATGTTATGATGACGGTTAAGCTGACCCGAAAATTTAATGAAGGATTAGTATCGGGCGATTGGTTCCTGCGATGCCATAAAAAAACCCCCCCCCCCCCTACCCAACAATCACCCCGGAACACCTGAACCCCCACCACCAAGCAATCCTACCCCCCCCCCAACCCGCCCCCAAAAATAAAATAAAGGAATCGCCGCCACAATTATAAAATAGAGAAATAACTACCGCAGACTTAACGATGTTTCGCGCAGGTAGATGGATAAGTAGTGATGTTGTGGGATCTCAGTTTTTCGGATGTGGTTGCGAATTTTGAATTCGGGAAAATTTGCGGTTGCGGATGGAAATGCCGGTAGTCAAAAAAACTAATATTCGCGGATCTCACATGTTGAATCAGTGAATTCGGACTGCCATGTACACATATTAAACAATACAAAGAGTTGGCGATTTCTCTTTAATTTACGTGAAATCATATGCAGTGTTCTTTGTTTCTTACATAAACTATATGTAGCTTATATATTTTGCTTAATATATGTGTTCCTCAAACCATTTAATAAAAATATAATAAATTTAATATAATAACATAACAGATATAGAGTAATAGAGTAATAAAGTTTGATAATATAATAAATTACAATTACAAGGATAAATCACCATAACGTACAGAAACCAGAATGGTTTTAAGTAAGTCTCACAACCTCAACTCATTCGTCCATTCTCTGCTACCCTGATGTTTCATATCCGGTGCATATCACTGTATAGTGTACAAAAGACCACTAGCGAAGGTCTGTTTGTTCCCGGGGTGTAAAGTGGCAACAGAATATCTTGCAGTCTGACACAGTGAGGGGATGAGAGATTTAAAAGAGAGGGAGAAAAAGAGACAAGTATGCGTGAGAGAGAAGAAGGATGAGAGATAAAAAAGAGATAAAGAGAGATAGATAGAAAGAAAGAAGAGGAAAGAGAGAGAAGAGGAGAAGGGGAGAGGAAGAGAGAGAAGGGGAGAAAGAGAGGGGGAGAGAGGAGGAGAGAGAGAAGAGAGAGAGAGAGAGAGAATAAAAAGGAAAAAAGAGGGGTGCAGAGAGAAGGAGGAAAGACAAAGCTCGGGTTAGAGAGAAAAAGAGGAGAGAGAAAAACAAAGACCGAACGAGAAAAAGAAGAGACGAAAGGAGATAGGCCAGAGAGAAAGAAGTGTGAAAAGATAGAAAACAAAAAATAACGCAAGAAAACCGAGCATGGGTTTGAGGAGAAAAAGAGAGACTAGAAATGGGGTATAAAGAGAGGGGAGAGAGAAGAAAGCCAAAGAAACGACAGTAAAGAAAATATCCGCATATCCGCATTCCCTCATGAAAAAAGGCAGATGCGGATATGAGTGCGCCATGTCAATTTATTTATGAAATCCACGGATTTGGGAAAATATGTCGAAATTTTTAATATGGCGAATTCGGATATCCGATGCACCACTATGATAAAATAAGTAGGGAAAGGAGGTGATAAGGGATAAACGAAAAAGAAAGAGAAAAGGAAAAGAGGTAGATTAAACCGACGAAAGGAAATGGATGTAAAGAGATAAAGGTATGAACAATAGAAGAAAAAGATTAATGATAAATAGATAATAACAGTGAAAAAATCTAAAAAGGGGGAAAAACACTCCTAAAAAAGGGAAAATACTAAAAAAAAAAGATTAGAGAGCAAATGCAAAATGATGCAATAGAAGGGGAAAACGTATGGTGGAATCTATAACTAAAAGAAAGGCACAAAACGGATATGTTGGCCCCAAAGATGATTAATTGAAAGAGAATTACTCCCGAAGA
>NW_023654914.1:0-4419 GCF_015228065.2 Penaeus monodon
GAAATGTGTTTTTTTTCCAAAATTGGCCCCCCAAATTGGGGGGAAGCCTGGGGGGCCCCCATTTTTCCAAAAAAAAAAAATTTTTAAAATGAATAAAAAACCCCCTTTTTTTTCTGGTTTTGGTACAGTAAATACTGGGGCTGCTTTTCATTTTAAAAATTTTCCAGTTTCTTTGTTTAACGTAATTCTTTCCCCCCCACTGCATATTTTTTTTGAAAAAGTTGAAAAAAAATAAAAAAACCTAAAATGAAATAAATTTAAAAAAAAATTCCAGTTTTTTTTTTTATTTAAACAGCCCTTTTTTTCACCAAAAAATTTTTTTTTTAAAAAACATTTTTTTTTTTACATTAATATGGCTCAGTTTTTTTTTTTTGTAAAAAACCATGAGCATGGGAAAATTAAAATTCTATTTTTTTATTAAGGTAAAAAAAATAAATTGGGGGGGGGGGGGGGAAATAAAATTTTCCCCCCAAAAAAAAAAAAAGGATAATTTTTTTTAAACAAAAACTTAAAAATATAAAGGGGGGGCCTTTGTTGTTAAAAAAACCCTAAAAAATTTAAACTTGGTTCCCCCATTATCAGGCTGAGCAAAAACCATTTTTATAAAAGTTTTGTGTTAATTTAGATTATTCCCCCCCCCAAAAAAAAAATTTTTTATTTTTTTTTTTTTTTTTTTACCATTTTTAAAAAAACTGATTAATTTTCTTTTAAAAAAAAATTTTCCTGCACTGGGGTTTTTTAAACCCCCCCCTTGCATGAAAAAAAAAAAATTCTGGCCACTTTTTCCTAAAAAAAAAGATATTTCCCGAGCTTTTTTTTTCTTTTGAAAAAAACCCCTTCCCCCCCTGAAAATGTTTTTAAATAGGGCATAAAAGAAAAAGCAAAAAGCCCCCAATTTTTTTCACTTCAGAATATGGGGAAGATTTTGAAAAAAAAGAATTTTTTTTTTTAACATGGGGTTTAAAAAAAAAAAAACTAAAAAAAAGTAAAAAAACCCCCTTTATTTAAAAATTTTCCCGAATATAAAAAAAAAAAATGGGGCCAAAAAAAAAAAAACAATTATAAACAAGGCCCAAAAAAAAAAAAAAATTTTTTTTTAAAAAAAAAAAAAAAGGGAAAAACCCGAAAGCAAATTTTTCATTTTGCAGGGGGTTTAACAGGGACATGAAAAATTTTTTTTTTCATTTCCCTAAAAAACCTCTCTATGGGTTTCCTCCTAAATTTTTTTTTACTTTTTTTTTTAAAAAAAAAATGTTAAAAATTTTTGGGGGAAAACCCCAACCCCAAATTAAATTAATAAAAAGTATCCCCATACAAAAAAACCCCAATAAAAAAAAAAAAACTATCTTTTTTTGAAATTTTTAAAAAAAATTTTTTTTTACTGAATAAAGGGGGGTTTAAAATGTTTTTTTTTTTTTTTTTACTTCCCTTTTAAAAAACTTTTTTTTCTAATACGTTTTTTCAAAAAAAAATTTTAGTGTCCCCCAAAGGTCAAAAAAAAGCAAATTTATCTGAAAAAAAAAATATAGGGGCCCCCAAAAAATTAAGCTTTTTTAAAAGGGGGGAAAAAAAAAATCTTGGGCCCCCCAGGGGGTTAGTTTTTTTTTTTGTTTTTTCCCCAAATTTTTCATGGTTTTATTGGGTTTTAAAAATAAACCAATTTTTCTAATGAATTTTAGCCTTAAAAATTGTTTTTTTTTTTTTTGTTTTCCCGTATCCATAAAAATTTTAAAACAAATTTTAATTTTTTAATTACTGGGATAATTATTAAAAACCTTTTAAATGGGGTCATTTTTCAGGGCCCCAAAACTCCCCCCCGGTAAAAATAACCTTTCTGAGGGAAAAATTAAGGGAAGCTTGTTTTTTTTTATTTTGAATATTAAAATTTCAAAAATCTTTTACAAAAAAATTAAAAATTTTTTTGGCTGGGGGGAAAATTCAATTTAAAAAATTTTTTTTTTGATATTTTAAGGGGAAAAACCAAAACCCCATTCAACTCAAAAAAATAGGATTTGGGTTTTTAGAAAATTTTGGGGGGGGGACAACATGCTTTTTTTTAAAAAAAATTATTTTTTATTTTCTTTTTTTGAAAAAAAAGTATAAAAAAATTTTTTTTTTTTGGAAATTTTTTGGGACAAATTTTTTGGCTTTTCCAAAGGGAAAAATTTTTACCGTTTTCATGGGAAGAGGGGGAATTTTTTTTTTTTTTTTTCTCTTAAAACCTTTTTTTTTTCAAAAAGGGGGGTTTTTTTCTTGATAACAGGGGAAAATTTTTTATAAAAAAAAATAAAAAAATGGTTTTTTTTAAAAATTCCTTTGTTTCTTTTTTTTTTTTTGGAAATTTATATTGTAAGGGCCCTTTTTCCCCCCCATTTACCAAATACTTGGGGGTTTAATCTTTTTCCCCCAAATTTAAAATTTTTTTTTAAATTCTTGATTTCAAATGTCATGTTCCCCCAGAAAAAAAGAAGGGAAAAAAAAAAATAATTTCCACCCCCCTCATTGGGATTTGAAAAAAAAAAAAAAAAATTTTCTTTTCCCCCCCCAGAGTGCAAAAAACAATAAAAACCCCTTAAAAAAAAAAACAATTTAAAAAAAAAAAACTTTCAAAAATTTTTGGTACCTTTTTTTAAAAATTACCATCCACAAAAAAAATAATTTTTATCCCAAACCCCCTTTTTTTTTGTTTTTCAAAAAATGAATTTTCCATTTGGGGCTGCTTAGTATTTAAAATTTTAAATTAAATTATTAATAGTTTTTTAAAAAAAGCAAGTAAAATTGGTTTTTACCCAAAAAAAAAAAAAAAATTAAAAAAAAAAAAAAAAAAAACCGGGGCCCTTTTTTTTTTTTTTCCACAGACCCCCCAACCCCCCCCGGGGGGGGTTTCCCTTTTTTTAAACAAATTTTTTTCCCAAAAAAGATCTTTAAAAAAAAAAAAAGACGGGGGGGCAAATTTTCTTTTTTTTTTTTTCCCCCTCCCACTAAAACCATCGTCCCCGTTTTTTTTCAAAGGGTCTATCATTGCTTTTTAATCTTCCCACAGCAAAAAACTGTGGGACTTTTGGCCCCTACAAAAAAACTCCCCTTTTTCCTTTCTATTTTAAATTTAAAAAAATGGGGAATCCTAGCATTTTAATCTTTTTCCCAAAAAAAAAGGTCCCCCCCCCCCCTTTAAAAACCCATCCCCCCCAATGCCTGATTTTTTTTTTTAAAAAATTTTGCCTTTTAAGTAAAACTTGAAAAAACCCCAAATTTAAAAAGATTTTATGGCCACTGGGATTTTCGCCCGTTTTTATATTTTTTTTCTCCCAGGGGGGGGGGACTTTTTTGGGGGGGGTGAAACCCCAAAAAAATTTAAAAAATATTTAATCTATAAAATTTTTTAAAAGTCAATCTATAAAAATGGGAAAAAAAAAAGTTGTGTAGCAAAAATTTTTAATTTTTTGGGGGCCAAAATTTTACAAAAAAAACCCTTTTTTTTAAACAAAAGAAGAATATTATTTTTAAATGTCCCCAAAAAAAAAACCCCGGGGCAAAATAATGACAAATTAAAAATTTAAAAAAAAAAAAAGGGGCAAAGGGGGGGGCCCCTTAAAAGAGGGAAAAACAAAGTATAATTTGGGGTCATGAAGAAAAAAAATTTTTTTTTTACTGACAAAAAATAAAAAAAAAAAAAAAAAAAAAAAAAAAAGGGGGCACTTTTACGGGGGGGGCCATTTTTTTAAAACCTTTTTCTTATTTTTAAAAAAAAAAAAGGTATAGGCATACGGGCGCCCCAAAAAAAAAAACAAAAAAAACAGTTTACTGGCCCCCCTCTTTAAAAAAATAATCCAAATTATACTGGGGGGGCCCCTTCCACTGGGGGGTAAATTGAGCATTTTCAATATTTTCAAAAAAAAAATTGGAACAAATACAGGGGGGGCCATTTTTTTTGATCAAAAAAAAAAATAAAAATGCTAAAACCATTAAAAAAAAAAAAAAAAAACAATTTTCTGACCATTTCCCAAAAAAAAAAAAAGGGGAGTCCCCCAAAGAAAAATGATTTTTTAGAAGGGGCCCCGGTCAGGGAGGTTTTTTTTCCCCGCAGAAAAAAAGTAAAAAAAAAAAAAAAAATAAAAAAAAAAATGGACCCTCCAAACCCCGACCACAAAAAAGTAATACTAGCAAACCCCCAAAGCAAAAACAAAAAAAAATCATTTCCCCCCCCTTTTTTCCCCAAAGTTTCCCCCCAAAAAAAAAAAAAAAACCCCTAAAGAAAATGGGGCCCCCAATTTTTTTTTCAATTTGGTAAAAAAACCCGACAAAAAGGGAAAAGTGGGGAAAAAAACCCCCCAAACCCCAATTTCCCGGGTTTAGCCCCATTTTACTATACCCAAAAATCTTTTTAAAATTTTTTGGGTGAAAAACCAACCCCAAAAA
>NW_023654915.1:0-4418 GCF_015228065.2 Penaeus monodon
CTCCTCCGTTTAAAGAGACTCCTCGCCTGCCCGTCCTCAGCCTGCCCCACACTAAAGAGGCCTGCTCTCTCCGTCGCCCTCTTCACCCTCTCAAGTGCAGACTGATCCTCCGCCAGGTGAACACTCTCCGTCGCAACCTGGTCCATACCAGCCCTCCCTCTACCTCGAGGATGGGCACCTATGCTGTTCCTTGTGCCTCCTGTGATGAGTAGTCTCACTGGGCCTCTGTCTCAACATAAATGCGCTGTGTCTAGGGGACACAACAGCAACGCCCTCTTCTTCAATCAGTGGGACACAGGACATCAGATGGACTGGTCAGCGGCGTGGATTGTCTTTCCTTCCGCCGATGTCCACGCCCGCAGACTGGCGGAATACTCCCTAATAAAGCTGCTGCCTAATTTCAACCTGAACAGCGGCTTTTCTCCTGCCGACAGTCTCCTCGCTTCCCCCATCCTCCGCCTTCTCCCGTATACCGGCCACCCTGCACACAGTCCGCCCGGCCCTCCGCCCTGACCTGACCCCCTTCGCCTCCGTTCGTCTGTCCTCACCTGCCCCGCGCTGCCTCTCCTCTCCCTGTTTTATATCCCTCCTCACCCTCTCCTCTTCAGTGAAAGGCCCGGGCGATGCCAGAACTTCGCAAATCTCAAACAGCAACAACCTTTCCTCTCTAGACCTGAAGATGGAGTCCAGGTGGATTTCGTGGTCTCATTTTCAATACATCTGGGTTTTTGCTTTGTGAGTTTTTCTACCATCTACCTATTTATGTATCTATCGTCCTATATTTTTCCTTCAAATATGTTTTTCTGTTTGAATGCGTATTCCACCTCCAGTCCGCCTGCCCCCCCCACCCCCCCTCCCCGCCTCCTATCGGAATCAGTGCCACCAAGTTGCCCATTTCTGAGTTTCTCTCTCTCTCTCTCTCTCTCTCTCTCTCTCTCTCTCTCTCTCTCTCCTCTCTCTCTCTCTCTCTCTCTCTCTCTCTCTCTCTCTCTCTCGTTTCTCTTCTCTCTCTCTTTCTCTCTATCTATCTATCTATCTATCTATTTATTTAACTATCTATCTCTATCTGTGTGTGTGTGTGTTTCTGTATCTGTCTATCTCTGTCGCTGTCTCTATCTGTCTGTCTCTCGTTTTTACGTCTTCATCTCTCTGTCTCTTCCCGTTTACATCTTTTTGTATCTCTCTGCCTCTTTTTCTCACTATTGCCTCGCCTTCTGCCTGTCTCCCATTTTTGCATCTTTTTTTCCCCTCTCTTTCTCTCACACTTTCATCTCTCTCTTTGCCTCTTCATCTGCAATCTCTCTCTCTCTCTCTCTCTCTCTTTCCCTTCTTTGTCCGTCGATGCTTTTTGCTCTCTCCTCCTTCTCCGTTTCCTCCCATTTATTGATTTCTAATATCTCTTTCCCCTTCGCCATCCCCTCTCTCTCTCTCCTTATCCATATCTGCCTATCAATCTCTCTCTGGCCGTCTTTCTTTCTTTCCTTGTTTCTCTCTCTCTCCTTTCTTTTTTTTCTTTCTTTCTAGGTGTCTGTTTGCTTCTTTCTCTTTCTCTTTGTCTCTCTGTTTTTGTCTAGTCCCCTCTCTCTCTATCTCTCTTTCTCTCTTTCTCTCTTTCTCTCTCTCTCTCCCTATCTCTCTCTCTCTCTATCTCTCCTCTCTCTCCTCTCTCTCTCTCTCTCTCTCTCTCCCCCCCTCTTCTCCTTCTCTCTCTCTCTCTCTCATCTCTCTCTCCTCCTCTCATCCTCTTCTCCTTATCTCTCTCTCTCCTTCTCTCCTCCTCTCTTCTCATCTCTCTCTTCCCTCTCCTCCTTCCTCTCTCCTCCCTCTCTCTTCTCCCTTCCTCTTCTCCTCCTCCTCTCTCCCCCCCCCCCTTTCTCTTCTCCCCTTCCTCTCTCCTCTCTTTCTCCGCTGTTTTTTTCCTCTGCATTTCCTCTCTCTCTCTTCCCTATCCCCCCTCCTTTCACTTCTTTATTTTTCTCTCCTGTCTTCTTCCCTTCCTTCTCCCCCTACCCCCCCTCCACCCCCCTCCCCCATCATCCTTTCCTTTCCTTTTCTCTTCTCTTTCTCTTTTTCTTTCTCTTCCTCTTTCTCCCTGGCCTAGCTTCCTCCTCTCTTCCAACCCTTCTCTCTCTTCCTCTCTTCTCCATCCTTCGCCTTCTCCCCTTCTCTTTACCTCACCCTTCTCCCTCTTCTCTCTTCCCCACCTCCTTCCCCTCTCGTTTCTTTCCTCCTCCTCCATCTCCACCTCCAGCTCCTTCCTCCTCCTCCTCTTCTCTCTTCCTCCCCTTCTTCCTCCTCCTCCTCCTCCCCCCTCCCCCCCCGCCCACCCCCGTCTGCAATATGTATGTGCGCGGCGGAGATGCAGCACGCCCCCCCCTTCCCCCCTTCCCCCCTCTCCCCAACTCCCCCACCCCCCCTCCCCCCTGTCCTGCCATTATCAATCCTCTCGCTTCCTCAGATTTTCTCGCATTTTCTCGCATTTTCTCGCATTTTCCTCTCGCATTTTCCTCGCATTTTCCTCGCATTTTCCTCGCATTTTCCTCGCATTTTCTTCTCATTTTCCTCGCATTTTCCTCTCATTTTCCTCGCATTTTCCTCGCATTTTCCTCGCATTTTCCTCTCATTTTCCTCGCATTTTCCTCTCATTTTCCTCGCATTTTCCTCGCATTTTCCTCTCATTTTCCTCGCATTTTCCTCTCATTTTCCTCGCATTTTCCTCGCATTTTCCTCGCATTTTCCTCGCATTTTCCTCGCATTTTCCTCGTATTTTCTCGCATTTTCCTCGCATTTTCCTCTCATTTTCCTCTCATTTTCCTCGCATTTTCTCGCATTTTCCTCGCATTTTCCTCTCATTTTCCTCTCATTTTCCTCGCATTTTCCTCGCATTTTCCTCTCATTTTCCTCTCATTTTCCTCGCATTTTCCTCGCATTTTCCTCGCATTTTCCTCGCATTTTCCTCGCATTTTCCTCGCATTTTCCTCTCATTTTCCTCGCATTTTCCTCGCATTTTCCTCGCATTTTCTCGCATTTTCCTCTCATTTTCCTCGCATTTTCCTCTCATTTTCCTCGCATTTTCCTCGTATTTTCCTCGCATTTTCCTCGCATTTTCCTCGCATTTTCTTCGCATTTTCCTCGCATTTTCCTCGCATTTTCCTCTCATTTTCCTCGCATTTCCTCGCATTTTCCTCTCATTTTCCTCGCATTTTCCTCGCATTTTCCTCAGATTTTCTCGCATTTTCCTCGCATTTTCCTCTCATTTTCTTCGCATTTTCCTCGCATTTTCCTCTCATTTTCTTCGCATTTTCCTCGCATTTCCTCGCATTTTCCTCGCATTTTCTCGCATTTTCCTCGCATTTTCCTCGCATTTTCTTCGCATTTTCCTCGCATTTTCCTCGCATTTTCCTCGCATTTTCTTGGAATTTTCCTCACATTTTCCTCTCCTTTTCCTCGCATTTACCTCCTTTTCCTCGCATTTTCCTCGACATTTTCCTCGCATTTTCCTCGCATTTTCCTCGCATTTTCCTCGCATTTTCCTCGGATTTTCTTAGCATTTACCTCGCATTTTCCTTCGATATCTTCGTTATAAGATTTTTTTTAACCTTCATTTTCGTATCTTTTCTATTTCCATACTTCGCTTTTTAGCTTTTTTCATTATCCCCTTTCTGTCGATGAAAAGAGTGATAAATACGAGTGTGTGCAGATAGATAGATAGATTGATAGATAGATAGATAGATAGATAGATAGATAGATAGATAGATAGATAGATTGATAGATAGATTGATAGATAGATAGATAGATAGATAGATATATAGATAGATAGATAGATAGATAGATAGATAGATAGATTGATAGATATAGATAGATAGATTGATAGATAAACAGACAGATAGATAGATAGATAGATTGAGTGATTGATTGATTAACTGATTGATAGACAGACAGATAGATAGATAAATAGATAGATAGATAGAGAGATAGGTTGACTGATGGACTGATAGATAGATATACAAATAGATAAATAGACTGAAAGATAGATAGACAGATAGATAAATAGACTGAAAGATAGATAGACAGATAGATAAATAGACTGATAGATAGATAGACTGATAGATAGATAGACAGACAGGCAGATAAACAGACAGGCAGACAGACAGACCTATCTATCTATCCTTCTTTGTCTGTATCTCTCTCCTTCTCCTCCTCTCTCCCTCACTCCCTCCTCCCCCTCCCCCCTCCAATCGGCGCCCACACCTGGTCCTTTTATTCGAACCTTCTCTTTTATTCAATTCTTGTAATTAACTGCCTCTATGGGTTTTCTCCTCGTTTCTCGCTTTCTCTCTTTCTCTCTTTCTCGCTTTCTCGCTTTCCTCCTTTCTCTCTTTCTCTCTTCTCGCTTGTCTCTTTCTCTTTTCCTCCTC
>NW_023654916.1:0-4418 GCF_015228065.2 Penaeus monodon
ATATATATATATTTATATATATTTTATATATATTATTTAAAAAAAAAAATAAAAAATTATTTATTATTATTTATTTTAATAAATTTTTAATAATAAAATAAATATATATATATATATTAATATAATATATATATATATAATATTAATATATATTAATATATAATAATAAAAATATATATATATATAATTTATTATTTATATTTATATATATATAGAAAAAAAAATAAAAAAATATTTATATTTTTTTATTTTTTTATTTATTTTTATGTAGTTTTTTTTTATATTATATATATATATTATATAATAATATTTTAATTATATAATATAAATAGTTTTTTTAATAATAATAATTTTAAAATCTAATATTATAATAAATATTTAATTTTATTATAAAAAAAAAAAAAAAAATAAAAAAAAAAAAAACAATATATATAAATATATATATATTATATATATATAATATATATATATATATAATATATATATATATATATTATATATTTATATATAAATTAAAAAAAAATTAAAAAAAATATTTATTTATTCATTTATTTATTTATTTATATTATTTATTATAATATTATATATTATATATATAATATATTTTATTTAAATTTTAATTAATATATTTTATTATATTTATATATATTATAAAATATATATTTAAATTTAATATAATATATTTTTATATATATATTTATTAATATATATATATACAAAAAAAAAAAAAAAAACACACCAACAAACCACAAACCACAACCACCATATATATTATAATTATTATATATAATATATATTTTATATATTATATATATATATTATATTTTATTTTTAATTTTATATAAATTTTTTATCAAAATATAAATATATATATATATTTATATATATAAATATATAATATTTTTTATTTATTATTTAATTTTATCTTTGTTGGTGTGTGTGTTTTGTGTGTGGTGTGTGTGTGGTTTTGTGTGTGTGTGTGTGTGTGTGTTAGATTTTTTTTTTTATTTTATAATTTATATTATTTTTTTTTTAATATTATTTTCATTAAATTTTCATATTTTTATATTATCTTTAAAATTTATATTTAATTAAAATATTATATATATTATAATACATACATATAAAAAAATAAATAAATAAAAAAATATGAAAAAGTTTTTTCTGAAATTGTTTTTTTTTATCATTTATAATACATATATTAATATATAATATATATATATATTTTATATATATATATATATATATTAAAATTTTTATTAAAATATTATATATATGTATATATTATATATATATTATATATATATTATTTTAAATAATTAATTAATTAATTTATTTTAAAATTTTAAAATTTTAAACTTAAAGTATTATTATGTTAAAAATTATATAATTATATAATTATATATATATATAATAAAAAATATATATAATTAAAAAAAAACACACCACACATACATAATATAAAAAAAAAAATAAATAAAAAAATATAAATAGTTTTTTGCTTGTTTTTTTTATCATATATTTATATACATATTATACATTATATATATTATATTTATATATATAAAATTTATATATATTATATAATATATATTATATATAATATTTATAATATTTTATATTATTTTTTTTTTATTTATTTATTTTTTATATTTAAAATATATTATATTATATATATATTTATTTTTTTATTTATTTTAATTAATAATTTTAATATTATATTATATATTTATATTTTTATATTATATTATTTTTTAAAATGTACACCCCCAACACACACACACACGTGTGTGTGTGGTGTGGTGTGGTGTGTGTGTTGGTGTGTGTGTGTGTGTGTGTGTGTGGGGTGTGGTGTGTTGTGTGTGTGGTGTGTGGTGTGTGCGTGGTGCGTGCATGCGTTTTTTGGGGAGTATGTATGTAGGGATATGTAGTTTTTTGAATTGTATGATTTTGTATGTATGTATGTTGTAGGGTGTATATTATTATATTATATAATTATAATATTATATATAATATATAATTTGTGGTGGGTGTGTGTGTGTGTGTGTGTGTTTGTTTGTGTTGTGGTGTGTGTGTGTGTGTTGTGTTTGTGGGGTGGTGTTGTCTTATATATATATTATTAATATATTTATATATATTTTTAATTAATATTAAAATTATATATTTATTATATATTGATATTATATATATTATAGACACACACAACACACCACAACTTTATGAAATATGTATTAAACATATCCTTCACTGAAACAATAAGAAAAGATTTTTTTAACTCACATGGGTTTTGTAATCATATGCTCTACCAGTAAGGGATTGGTAAAGATCCCCGGCTGGGGGTAGAAAGAGCAGCATTGTCTGCAGGCGAGGGTCGGGGGGTGACCTCTGTGTCTGGGTCAGTGAGGATGGGGCAGGTGGCTCGAAGTTTGACTGTTGGTGAGCACAGTGAAGCAAGGACAGCACTCAACAGGCGGTCACTGTCTCGACTTTCTTCCATGCTCTGAGAAATAATGTTTAATTCTACCAATAATTAAATACTAACATTCCTATAGCATTCCTATAACAAAGCTCTTCTATTAACCTTTTAAATTCTAGCAGATGACAGAAATCATGACATTCTAGGAGGGGGTGTACTTCACAAAGCTTTTCCTTGAAGTTAAATGAATCCATGTTTTGCACACTTGCATTGTGAATTAGTATAAAAAAAATTACATATGACACAAATGCTACAAAAAGATAAAAAGTTTGTAAATAGTTCCACTTATTGGTCTGAGTGACTGCAATCATTGTTTACTTTTGTGTGATTTTCCACCCTTTACAGCCTCCCTTGTCCTCTTCATATCTTTCATAATGCAACATATTTTATGGAAAACATAGGATTCACTCTTTTCAAAGAAAGCAAAACAAATTCTCTTATCAAACAATGTTCTATGAAAAATAAGTGCTTCTAATTTTGTCATTGCCAAACATCAGTTGTGTTTACACCTCATCCACATCTTGAAGGGCTATGAGTGAAATCTGAGAAGGATTTTTGAAACAATCTACTAAATATTCTGATCTCTTATAAATTTTATATAACTAACCACTATTTATTACATGGTTGAACATATGTGTCACCAGCATATATGGTTTAAGTAATGTGCAACACACATATGAATTACCAGCATGAATATACAAAACTCAATTTCAGACAACTTACTTTATTGACGACATCCCTGGAGAGGAGCAGGTCACACAAGCAAGCCACTTTAATTGACCAGTTGGATAGAATGCATGGAAACATGATACAAAAGTCTTGTGGCATTCATCTAATACTGATACAACCATACGTGTTAATGGTCCTGTTTCTGAAAAGTATAAAAATATATGAAAAAACTGTTATAAAAAAAAAGAAAAGAAAAAGTCTAATATATACACCTGCAGCTTCAAAGATCCAGACACAAAAATTTAGTTTATTCTGTAATCATTACATCAGGATTTCATTAAAAAACATAAGAAATATAAAAACAGATTTATGCACACACATAAAGACAAGTAGATGAAGAAACCAGTCTTACCTCTACCATTCCGCATCTTTCCCTTGCGAGATGGATAGGGAGCTGGCACTGGATCAGATAACATCTGTCTCAGAGACTCTGACATCTGCTACACTCTCTGCTAGGCAGCCTTTCTCGCCATTGGCTCTCAATGTTCGCACTAATTGAAAGTGGAATATGCCATCATGAATCAATAAGCATTTATATTCCTTACTGAATTTTTAAATTATAGAAATGATAACAGATGGAACTCACAACTGCTGACAGTTTTTTTATGAATTGGGTTAAACATTTTCATACATCCTTTTTTTTTTCAAGGAGAAAAGTTGGAATCAAATAACAAAGAAACAACCATATACTCAAAATAAGGTTATCATTCTTTCTGATACTCACCTGAATTTGGATAGACTTCATTGATATAGATCCTTAGTAGACGCAGACAAGCACAACAGATATACACCAAGCGCTGGAGATCAAGCATAGCAACAGTGGGGCTGGCTCCTGTGTTTCCAACATGACTAAATTGCTACAAAAGAAGTAAAGATGTTTACTAAGGTTGTTTACATGTACTGCAGTACACAAACATCCTAGGCAAATGTTTTTCAGTCTTTACAAAAACATGAAACAGAACATTCCAGGAAAAAAATAATTATAAGAACAAAAGTTTTTCTTTAATAATTTTTGAAAAATGATGGGATTTGTAATAAGATTTTATGTAAGTATTCAGCAAGTAAATGAATACTTACAAGAGGATTGTACTGATAACTTACTTCTCCAACACAGGATCTCAAGGTGGACCCAAACCCACCTAATAAATCAACAAAGATTTGGAAAACCCCCTGAAAGTTAAGAAAAAAAAAAATTCAGGATTTTTATTCAAGT